>NW_027469589.1:0-94904 GCF_051020765.1 Lasioglossum baleicum
AGCTTATGTCAGATTCGACGATTCTTCGTCTCAGAAGTGTATTTCTGTGCGGAATCGCTGTTTCGCGTGCTAGATCAGTGCATTTGCATGCAAATATGCGAAATTGGCACAGAAACTCCGACCCGGCAAGCACGCTCACAATTTATTCGAGCCTATGTCAGATTCGACGTTTCTTCGTTTCAGAAGTGTATTTCTGTGCGGAATCGCTGTTTCGCGTGCTAGATCAGTGCATTTGCATGCAAATATGCGAAATTGGCACAGAAACTCCGACAAGGCAAGCACGATCACGATTTATTCGAGCTTATGTCAGATTCGACGATTCTTCGTTTCAGAAGTGTATTTCGGTGCGGAATCGCTGTTTCGCGTGCTAGATCAGTGCATTTGCATGCAAATATGCGAAATTGGACAGAAACTCCGACCGGGCAAGCACGATCACAATTTATTCGAGCCTATGTCAGATTCGACGATTCTTCGTTTCAGAAGTGTATTTTTGTGCGGAATCGCTGTTTCCCGTGCTAAATCAGTGCATTTGCATGCAAGTATGAGAAATTGGAATAGAAACTCCGACCCGACAAGCACGATCACCCTTTATTCGAGCTTATGTCAGATTCGACGATTCTTCGTCTCAGAAGTGTATTTCTGTGCGGAATCGCTGGTTCGCGTGCTAGATCAGTGCATTTGCATGCAAATATGCGAAATTGGCACAGAAACTCCGACACGGCAAGCACAATCACGATTTATTCGAGCTTATATCAGATTCGACAATTCTTCGTTTCAGCAGTGTATTTCTGTGCGGAATGGCTGTTTCGCGTGCCAGATCAGTGCATTTGCATGCAAGTATGCGAATTTGGAATAGAAACTCCTTTTCGGCAAGCACGATCACAATTTATTCAAGCTTATGTCAGATTCGACGATTATTCGTTTCACAAACGAATTTCTTTGCGGAATCGCTGTTTCGCGTGCTAGATCAGTGCATTTGTATGCAAATATGCGAAATTGGCACAGAAACTCCGACCCGGCAAACACGATCACGATTTATTCGAGCTTATATCAGATTCGACGATTCTTCGTTTCAGAAGTATATTTCTGTGCGGAATCGCTGTTTCGCGCGCTAGATCAGTGCATTTGCATGCAAGTATGCCAAATTGGAATACAAACTCCGACCCGGCAAGCACGATCACGATTTATTCGAGCTTATGTCAGATGCGACGATTCTTCGTTTCAGAAGTGTATTTCGGTGCGGAATCGCTGTTTCGCGTGCTAGATCAGTGCATTTGCATGCAAGTATGAGAAATTGGAATAGAAACTCCGACCCGACAAGCACGATCGCGATTTAATCGAGCTTATGTCAGATACGACGATTCTTCGTTTCAGAAGTGTATTTCTGTGCAGAACCGCTGTTTCGCGTGCTAGATCAGTGCATTTCCACCAAAATATGCGAAATTGGCACACAAACTCCGACCCGGCAAGCACGCTCACAATTTATTCGAGCCTATGTCAGATTCGACGATTCTTCGTTTGAGAAGTGTATTTCCGTGCGGAATCGCGGTTTCGCGTGTTAGATCAGTGCATTTGCATGTAAATATGCCAAATTGGCACAGAAACTCCGACAAGGCAAGCACGATCACGATTTATTCGAGCTTATGACAGATTCGACGATTCTTCGTTTGAGAAGTGTATTTCCGTGCGGAATCGCGGTTTCGCGTGTTAGATCAGTGCATTTGCATGTAAATATGCCAAATTGGCACAGAAACTCCGACAAGGCAAGCACGATCACGATTTATTCGAGCTTATGACAGATTCGACGATTCTTCGTTTCAGAAGTGTATTTCGGTGCGGAATCGCTGTTTCGCGTGCTAGATCAGTGCATTTGCATGCAAATATGCGAAATTGGACAGAAACTACGACCGGGCAAGCACGCTCACAATTTATTCGAGCCTATGTCAGATTCGACGATTCTTCGATTCAGAAGTGTATTTCTGTGCGGAATCGCTGTTTCGCGCGCTGGATCAGTGCATTTGCATGCAAATATGCGAAATTGGCACGAAAACTCCGATTCGGCTAGCAGGATCACGATTTATTCGAGCTTATGTCAGATTCGACGATTATTCGTTTCACAAATGAGTTTCTGTGCAGAATCGCTGTTTCGCGTGCTAGATCAGTGCATTTGCATGCAAGTATGCCAAGTTGGAATAGAAACTCCGACCGGGCAAGCACAATCACAATTTATTCGAGCCTATGTCAGATTCGACGGTTCTTCGTTTCAGAAGTGTATTTCTGTGCGGAATCGCTGTTTCCCGTGCTAAATCAGTGCATTTGCATGCAAGTATGAGAAATTGGAATAGAAACTCCGACCCGACAATCACGATCACCCTTTCTTCGAGCTAATGTCAGATTCGACGATTCTTCGTTTCAGAAGTGTTTTTCTGTGCGGAATCGCTGTTTCCCGTGCTAAATCAGTGCATTTGCATGCAAGTATGAGAAATTGGAATAGAAACTCCGACCCGACAATCACGATCACCCTTTCTTCGAGCTAATGTCAGATTCGACGATTCTTCGTTTCAGAAGTGTTTTTCTGTGCGGAATCGCTGTTTCGCGTGCTAGATCAGTGCATTTGCATGCAAATATGCGAAATTGGCACAGAAACTCCGACAAGGCAAGCACGATCACGATTTATTCGAGCTTATGTCAGATTCGACGATTCTTCGTTTCAGAAGTGTATTTCGGTGCGGAATCGCTGTTTCGCGTGCTAGATCAGTGCATTTGCATGCAAATATGCGAAATTGTACAGAAACTCCGACCGGGCAAGCACGCTCACAATTTATTCGAGCCTATGTCAGATTCGACGATTCTTCGTTTGAGAAGTGTATTTCCGTGCGGAATCGAGGTTTCGCGTGTTAGATCAGTGCATTTGCATGTAAATATGCCAAATTGGCACAGAAACTCCGACAATTCAAGCACGATCACGATTTATTCGAGCTTATGTCAGATGCGACGATTCTTCGTTTCAGAAGTGTATTTCTGAGCGGAATCGCTGTTTCGCGCGCTAGATCAGTGCATTTGCATGCAAATATGCGAAATTGGCACGGAAACACCGATGCGGCATGCACGATCACGATTTATTCGAGCTTATATCAGATTCGACGATTCTTCGTTTCAGAAGTGTTTTTCTGTGCGGAATCGCTGTTTCGCGTGCTAGATCAGTGCATTTGCATGCAAATATGCGAAATTGGCACAGAAACTCCGACAAGGCAAGCACGATCACGATTTATTCGAGCTTATGTCAGATTCGACGATTCTTCGTTTCAGAAGTGTATTTCGGTGCGGAATCGCTGTTTCGCGTGCTAGATCAGTGCATTTGCATGCAAATATGCGAAATTGTACAGAAACTCCGACCGGGCAAGCACGCTCACAATTTATTCGAGCCTATGTCAGATTCGACGATTCTTCGTTTGAGAAGTGTATTTCCGTGCGGAATCGCGGTTTCGCGTGTTAGATCAGTGCATTTGCATGTAAATATGCCAAATTGGCACAGAAACTCCGACAAGGCAAGCACGATCACGATTTATTCGAGCTTATGTCAGATGCGACGATTCTTCGTTTCAGAAGTGTATTTCTGAGCGGAATCGCTGTTTCGCGCGCTAGATCAGTGCATTTGCATGCAAATATGCGAAATTGGCACGGAAACACCGATGCGGCATGCACGATCACGATTTATTCGAGCTTATATCAGATTCGACGATTCTTCGTTTCAGAAGTATATTTCTGTGCGGAATCGCTGTTTCGCGCGCTAGATCAGTGCATTTGCATGTAAATATGCCAAATTGGCACAGAAACTCCGACAAGGCATGCACGATTACAATTTATTCGAGCCTATGTCAGATTCGACGATTCTTCGTTTCAGAAGTGTATTTCTGTGCGAATCGCTGTTTCCCGTGCTAAATCAGTGCATTTGCATGCAAGTATGAGAAATTGGAATAGAAACTCCGACCCGACAAGCACGCTCACAATTTATTCGAGCCTATGTCAGATTCGACGATTCTTCGTTTCAGAAGTGTATTTCTGTGCGGAATCGCTGTTTCGCGCGCTGGATCAGTGCATTTGCAAGCAAATATGCGAAATTGGCACGAAAACTCCGATTCGGCTAGCAGGATCACGATTTATTCGAGCTTATGTCAGATTCGACGATTATTCGTTTCACAAATGAGTTTCTGTGCAGAATCGCTGTTTCGCGTGCTAGATCAGTGCATTTGCATGCAAGTATGCCAAGTTGGAATAGAAACTCCGACCGGGCAAGCACAATCACAATTTATTCGAGCCTATGTCAGATTCGACGGTTCTTCGTTTCAGAAGTGTATTTCTGTGCGGAATCGCTGTTTCCCGTGCTAAATCAGTGCATTTGCATGCAAGTATGAGAAATTGGAATAGAAACTCCGACCCGACAATCACGATCACCCTTTCTTCGAGCTAATGTCAGATTCGACGATTCTTCGTTTCAGAAGTGTTTTTCTGTGCGGAATCGCTGTTTCGCGTGCTAGATCAGTGCATTTGCATGCAAATATGCGAAATTGGCACAGAAACTCCGACAAGGCAAGCACGATCACGATTTATTCGAGCTTATGTCAGATTCGACGATTCTTCGTTTCAGAAGTGTATTTCGGTGCGGAATCGCTGTTTCGCGTGCTAGATCAGTGCATTTGCATGCAAATATGCGAAATTGTACAGAAACTCCGACCGGGCAAGCACGCTCACAATTTATTCGAGCCTATGTCAGATTCGACGATTCTTCGTTTGAGAAGTGTATTTCCGTGCGGAATCGCGGTTTCGCGTGTTAGATCAGTGCATTTGCATGTAAATATGCCAAATTGGCACAGAAACTCCGACAAGGCAAGCACGATCACGATTTATTCGAGCTTATGTCAGATGCGACGATTCTTCGTTTCAGAAGTGTATTTCTGAGCGGAATCGCTGTTTCGCGCGCTAGATCAGTGCATTTGCATGCAAATATGCGAAATTGGCACGGAAACACCGATGCGGCATGCACGATCACGATTTATTCGAGCTTATATCAGATTCGACGATTCTTCGTTTCAGAAGTATATTTCTGTGCGGAATCGCTGTTTCGCGCGCTAGATCAGTGCATTTGCATGTAAATATGCCAAATTGGCACAGAAACTCCGACAAGGCAAGCACGATTACAATTTATTCGAGCCTATGTCAGATTCGACGATTCTTCGTTTCAGAAGTGTATTTCTGTGCGGAATCGCTGTTTCCCGTGCTAAATCAGTGCATTTGCATGCAAGTATGAGAAATTGGAATAGAAACTCCGACCCGACAAGCACGCTCACAATTTATTCGAGCCTATGTCAGATTCGACGATTCTTCGTTTCAGAAGTGTATTTCTGTGCGGAATCGCTGTTTCGCGCGCTGGATCAGTGCATTTGCAAGCAAATATGCGAAATTGGCACGAAAACTCCGATTCGGCTAGCAGGATCACGATTTATTCGAGCTTATGTCAGATTCGACGATTATTCGTTTCACAAATGAGTTTCTGTGCAGAATCGCTGTTTCGCGTGCTAGATCAGTGCATTTGCATGCAAGTATGCCAAGTTGGAATAGAAACTCCGACCGGGCAAGCACAATCACAATTTATTCGAGCCTATGTCAGATTCGACGGTTCTTCGTTTCATAAGTGTATTTCTGTGCGGAATCGCTGTTTCCCGTGCTAAATCAGTGCATTTGCATGCAAATATGCGAAATTGGCACAGAAACTCCGACAAGGCAAGCACGATCACGATTTATTCGAGCTTATGTCAGATTCGACGATTCTTCGTTTCAGAAGTGTATTTCGGTGCGGAATCGATGTTTCGCGTGCTAGATCAGTGCATTTGCATGCAAATATGCGAAATTGTACAGAAACTCCGACCGGGCAAGCACGCTCACAATTTATTCGAGCCTATGTCAGATTCGACGATTCTTCGTTTGAGAAGTGTATTTCCGTGCGGAATCGCGGTTTCGCGTGTTAGATCAGTGCATTTGCATGTAAATATGCCAAATTGGCACAGAAACTCCGACAAGGCAAGCACGATCACAATTTATTCGAGCCTATGTCAGATTCGACGTTTCTTCGTTTCAGAAGTGTATTTCTGTGCGGAATCGCTGTTTCGCGCGCTAGATCAGTGCATTTGCATGCAAATATGCGAAATTGGCAGGAAAACTCCGATTCGGCTAGCAGGATCACGATTTATTCGAGCTTATGTCAGATTCGACGATTATTCGTTTCACAAATGAGTTTCTGTGCAGAATCGCTGTTTCGCGTGCTAGATCAGTGCATTTGCATGCAAGTATGCCAAATTGGAATAGAAACTGCGACCGGGCAAGCACGATCACAATTTATTCGAGCCTATGTCAGATTCGACGATTCTTCGTTTCAGAAGTGTATTTCTGTTCGGAATCGCTGTTTCCCGTGCTAAATCAGTGCATTTGCATTCAAGTATGAGAAATTGGAATAGAAACTCCGACCCGACAAGCACGATCACCCTTTATTCGAGCTTATGTCAGATTCGACGATTCTTGGTTTCAGAAGTGTATTTCTGTGCGGAATCGCTGTTTCGCGTGCTAGATCAGTGCATTTGCATGCAAATATGCGAAATTGGCACAGAAACTCCGACAAGGCAAGCACGATCACGATTTATTCGAGCTTATGTCAGATTCGACGATTCTTCGTTTCAGAAGTGTATTTCGGTGCGGAATCGCTGTTTCGCGTGCTAGATCAGTGCATTTGCATGCAAATATGCGAAATTGGACAGAAACTCCGACCGGGCAAGCACGATCACAATTTATTCGAGCCTATGTCAGATTCGACGATTCTTCGTTTCAGAAGTGTATTTCTGTGCGGAATCGCTGTTTCCCGTGCTAAATCAGTGCATTTGCATGCAAGTATGAGAAATTGGAATAGAAACTCCGACCCGACAAGCACGATCACCCTTTATTCGAGCTTATGTCAGATTCGACGATTCTTCGTCTCAGAAGTGTATTTCTGTGCGGAATCGCTGTTTCGCGTGCTAGATCAGTGCATTTGCATGCAAATATGCGAAATTGGCACAGAAACTCCGACAAGGCAAGCACGATCACGATTTATTCGAGCTTATGTCAGATTCGACGATTCTTCGTTTCAGAAGTGTATTTCGGTGCGGAATCGCTGTTTCGCGTGCTAGATCAGTGCATTTGCATGCAAATATGCGAAATTGGACAGAAACTCCGACCGGGCAAGCACGATCACAATTTATTCGAGCATATGTCAGATTCGACGATTCTTCGTTTGAGAAGTGTATTTCTGTGCGGAATCGCGGTTTCCCGTGCTAACTCAGTGCATTTGCATTCAAGTATGAGAAATTGGAATAGAAACTCCGACCCGACAAGCACGATCACCCTTTATTCGAGCTTATGTCAGATTCGACGATTCTTCGTTTCAGAAGTGTATTTCTGTGCGGAATCATTGTTTCGCATGCTAGATCAGTGCATTTGCATGCAAATATGCGAAATTGGCACAGAAACTCCGACAAGGCAAGCACGATCACGATTTATTCGGGCTTATGTCAGATTCGACGATTCTTCGTTTCAGAAGTGTATTTCGGTGCGGAATCGCTGTTTCGCGTGCTAGATCAGTGCATTTGCATGCAAATATGCGAAATTAGACAGAAACTCCGACCGGGCAAGCACGCTCACAATTTATTCGAGCCAATGTCAGATTCGACGGTTCTTCGTTTCAGAAGTGTATTTCTGTGCGGAATCGCTGTTTCGCGTGCTAGATCAGTGCATTTGCATGCAAATATGCGAAATTGGCACAGAAACTCCGACCCGGCAAGCACGCTCACAATTTATTCGAGCCTATGTCAGATTCGACGTTTCTTCGTTTCAGAAGTGTATTTCTGAGCGGAATCGCTGTTTCGCGTGCTAGATCAGTGCATTTGCATGCAAATATGCGAAATTGGCACAGAAACTCCGACCCGGCAAGCACGCTCACAATTTATTCGAGCCTATGTCAGATTCGACGTTTCTTCGTTTCAGAAGTGTATTTCTGTGCGGAATCGCTGTTTCGCGCGCTAGATCAGGGCATTTGCATGCAAATATGCGAAATTGGCAGGAAAACTCCGATTCGGCTAGCAGGATCACGATTTATTGGAGCTTATGTCAGATTCGACGATTATTCGTTTCACAAATGAGTTTCAGTGCAGAATCGCTGTTTCGCGTGCTAGATCAGTGCATTTGCATGCAAATATGCGAAATTGGACAGAAACTCCGACCGGGCAAGCACGATCACAATTTATTCGAGCCTATGTCAGATTCGACGATTCTTCGTTTCAGAAGTGTATTTCTGTGCGGAATCGCTGTTTCCCGTGCTTAATCAGTGCATTTGCATGCAAGTATGAGAAATTGGAATAGAAACTCCGACCCGACAAGCACGATCACCCTTTATTCGAGCTTATGTCAGATTCGACGATTCTTCGTCTCAGAAGTGTATTTCTGTGCGGAATCGCTGGTTCGCGTGCTAGATCAGTGCATTTGCATGCAAATATGCGAAATTGGCACAGAAACTCCGACAAGGCAAGCACGATCACGATTTATTCGAGCTTATGTCAGATTCGACGATTCTGCGTTTCAGAAGTGTATTTCGGTGCGGAATCGCTGTTTCGCGTGCTAGATCAGTGCATTTGCATGCAAATATGCGAAATTGGACAGAAACTCCGACCGGGCAAGCACGATCACAATTTATTCGAGCATATGTCAGATTCGACGATTCTTCGTTTGAGAAGTGTATTTCTGTGCGGAATCGCTGTTTCGCGCGCTAGATCAGTGCATTTGCATGTAAATATGCCAAATTGGCACAGAAACTCCGACAAGGCAAGCACGATCACGATTTATTCGAGCTTATGTCAGATGCGACGATTCTTCGTTTCAGAAGTGTATTTCTGAGCGGAATCGCTGTTTCGCGCGCTAGATCAGTGCATTTGCATGCAAATATGCGAAATTGGCACGGAAACACCGATGCGGCAAGCACGATCACGATTTATTCGAGCTTATGTCAGATTCGACGATTCTTCGTTTCAGAAGCGTATTTCTGTGCGGAATCGCGGTTTCGTGTTCTTAGAACAGTGCATTTGCATACAAGTATGAGAAATTGGAATAGAAACTCCGACCCGGCAATCACGATCACGATTTATTCGAGCTTATGTCAGATTCGACGATTCTTCGTTTCAGAAGTGTATTTCGGTGCGGAATCGCTGTTTCGCGTGCTAGATCAGTGCATTTGCATGCAAATATGCGAAATTGGACAGAAACTCCGACCGGGCAAGCACGATCACAATTTATTCGAGCATATGTCAGATTCGACGATTCTTCGTTTGAGAAGTGTATTTCTGTGCGGAATCGCGGTTTCCCGTGCTAACTCAGTGCATTTGCATTCAAGTATGAGAAATTGGAATAGAAACTCCGACCCGACAAGCACGATCACCCTTTATTCGAGCTTATGTCAGATTCGACGATTCTTCGTTTCAGAAGTGTATTTCTGTGCGGAATCATTGTTTCGCATGCTAGATCAGTGCATTTGCATGCAAATATGCGAAATTGGCACAGAAACTCCGACAAGGCAAGCACGATCACGATTTATTCGAGCTTATGTCAGATTCGACGATTCTTCGTTTCAGAAGTGTATTTCGGTGCGGAATCGCTGTTTCGCGTGCTAGATCAGTGCATTTGCATGCAAATATACGAAATTAGACAGAAACTCCGACCGGGCAAGCACGCTCACAATTTATTCGAGCCAATGTCAGATTCGACGGTTCTTCGTTTCAGAAGTGTATTTCTGTGCGGAATCGCTGTTTCCCGTGCAAATCAGTGCATTTTCATGCAAGTATGAGAAATTGCAATAGAAACTCCGACCCGACAAGCACGATCACCCTTTATTCGAGCTTATGTCAGATTCGACGATTCTTCGTCTCAGAAGTGTATTTCTGTGAGGAATCGCTGGTTCGCGTGCTAGATCAGTGCATTTGCATGCAAATATGCGAAATTGGCACAGAAACTCCGACAAGGCAAGCACGATCACGATTTATTCGAGCTTATGTCAGATTCGACGATTCTTCGTTTCAGAAGTGTATTTCGGTGCGGAATCGCTGTTTCGCGTGCTAGATCAGTGCATTTGCATGCAAATATGCGAAATTGGACAGAAACTCCGACCGGGCAAGCACGATCACAATTTATTCGAGCCTATGTCAGATTCGACGATTCTTCGTTTCAGAAGTGTACTTGTGTGCGGAATCGCTGTTTCCCGTGCTAAATCAGTGCATTTGCATGCAAGTATGAGAAATTGCAATAGAAACTCCGACCCGACAAGCACGATCACCCGTTATTCGAGCTTATGTCAGATTCGACGATTCTTCGTTTCAGAAGTGTATTTCTGTGCGGAATCGCTGTTTCGCGTGCTAGATCAGTGCATTTGCATGCAAATATGCGAAATTGGCACAGAAACTCCGACCCGGCAAGCACGCTCACAATTTATTCGAGCCTATGTCAGATTCGACGTTTCTTCGTTTCAGAAGTGTATTTCTGTGCGGAATCGCTGTTTCGCGCGCTAGATCAGGGCATTTGCATGCAAATATGCGAAATTGGCAGGAAAACTCCGATTCGGCTAGCAGGATCACGATTTATTCGAGCTTATGTCAGATTCGACGATTATTCGTTTCACAAATGAGTTTCAGTGCAGAATCGCTGTTTCGCGTGCTAGATCAGTGCATTTGCATGCAAGTATGCCAAATTGGAATAGAAACTCCGACCGGGCAAGCACGATCACAATTTATTCGAGCCTATGTCAGATTCGACGATTCTTCGTTTCAGAAGTGTATTTCTGTGCGGAATCGCTGTTTCCCGTGCTAAATCAGTGCATTTGCATTCAAGTATGAGAAATTGGAATAGAAACTCCGACCCGACAAGCACGATCACCCTTTATTCGAGCTTATGTCAGATTCGACGATTCTTCGTTTCGGAAGTGTATTTCTGTGCGGAATCGCTGTTTCGCGTGCTAGATCAGTGCATTTGCATGCAAATATGCGAAATTGGCACAGAAACTCCGACCCGGCAAGCACGCTCACAATTTATTCGAGCCTATGTCAGATTCGACGATTCTGCGTTTCAGAAGTGTATTTCGGTGCGGAATCGCTGTTTCGCGTGCTAGATCAGTGCATTTGCATGCAAATATGCGAAATTGGACAGAAACTCCGACCGGGCAAGCACGATCACGATTTATTCGAGCTTATGTCAGATTCGACGATTCTTCGTTTGAGAAGTGTATTTCTGTGCAGAATCGCTGTTTCGCGCGCTGGATTAGTGCATTTCCATGCAATTAT
Source organism: Lasioglossum baleicum (assembly GCF_051020765.1). NCBI lineage: Eukaryota > Metazoa > Arthropoda > Insecta > Hymenoptera > Halictidae > Lasioglossum > Lasioglossum baleicum. Next base: position 11,406 of record NW_027469589.1, read on the forward strand.
GAGAAATTGGAATAGAAACTCCTTTTCGGCAAGCACGATCACAATTTATTCGAGCTTATATCAGATTCGACGATTCTTCGGTTCAGAATAGTATTTCTGTGCGGAATCGCTGTTTTGCGCTCTAGATCAGTGCATTTGCATGCAAGTATGAGAAATTGGAATAGAAACTCCTTTTCGGCAAGCACGATCACAATTTATTCGAGCTTATATCAGATTCGACAATTCTTCGTTTCAGAAGTGTATTTCTGTGCGGAATGGCTGTTTCGCGTGCCAGATCAGTGCATTTGCATGCAAGTATGAGAAATTGGAATAGAAACTCCTTTTCGGCAAGCACGATCACAATTTATTCGAGCTTATATCAGATTCGACAATTCTTCGTTTCAGCAGTGTATTTCTGTGCGGAATGGCTGTTTCGCGTGCCAGATCAGTGCATTTGCATGCAAGTATGCGAAATTGGAATAGAAACTCCTTTTCGGCAAGCACGATCACAATTTATTCGAGCTTATGTCAGATTCGACGATTATTCGTTTCACAAACGAATTTCTTTGCGGAATCGCAGTTTCGCGTGCTAGATCAGTGCATTTGCATGCAAATATGCGAAATTGGCACAGAAACTCCGACCCGGCAAACACGATGACGATTTATTCGAGCTTATATCAGATTCGACGATTCTTCGTTTCAGAAGCGTATTTCTGTGCAGAATCGCTGTTTCGCGTGCTAGATCAGTGCATTTGCATGCAAGTATGCCAAATTGGAATAGAAACTCCGACCGGGCAAGCACAATCACAATTTATTCGAGCCTATGTCAGATTCGACGGTTCTTCGTTTCAGAAGTGTTTTTCTGTGCGGAATCGCTGTTTCGCGTGCTAGATCAGTGCATTTGCATGCAAATATGCGAAATTGGCACAGAAACTCCTACAAGGCAAGCACGATCACGATTTATTCGAACTTATGTCAGATTCGACGATTCTTCGTTTCAGAAGTGTATTTCGGTGCGCAATCGCTGTTTCGCGTGCTAGATCAGTGCATTTGCATGCAAATATGCGAAATTGGACAGAAACTCCGACCGGGGAAGCACGCTCACAATTTATTCGAGCCTATGTCAGATTCGACGATTCTTAGTTTGAGAAGTGTATTTCCGTGCGGAATCGCTGTTTCGCGTGTTAGATCAGTGCATTTGCATGTAAATATGCCAAATTGGCACAGAAACTCCGACAAGGCAAGCACGATCACGCTTTATTCGAGCTTATGTCAGATGCGACGATTCTTCGTTTCAGAAGTGTATTTCTGAGCGGAATCGCTGTTTCGCGTTCTAGATCAGTGCATTTGCATGCAAGTATGAGAAAATGGAATAGAAACTCCGACCCGGCAAGCACGATCACGATTTATTCGAGCTTATATCAGATTCGACGATTCTTCGTTTCAGAAGTGTATTTCTGAGCGGAATCGCTGTTTCGCGCGCTACATCAGTGCATTTGCATGCAAATATGCGAAATTGGCACAGAAACTCCGACAAGGCAAGCACGATCACGATTTATTCGAGCTTATGTCAGATGCGACGATTCTTCGTTTCAGAAGTGTATTTCTGAGCGGAATCGCTGTTTCGCGCGCTAGATCAGTGCATTTGCATGTAAATATGCCAAATTGGCACAGAAACTCCGACCCGACAAGCACGATCACCCTTTATTCGAGCTTATGTCAGATTCGACGATTCTTCGTTTCAGAAGTGTATTTCTGTGCGGAATCATTGTTTCGCATGCTAGATCAGTGCATTTGCATGCAAATATGCGAAATTGGCACAGAAACTCCGACAAGGCAAGCACGATCACGATTTATTCGAGCTTATGTCAGATTCGACGATTCTTCGTTTCAGAAGTGTATTTCGGTGCGGAATCGCTGTTTCGCGTGCTAGATCAGTGCATTTGCATGCAAATATACGAAATTAGACAGAAACTCCGACCGGTCAAGCACGCTCACAATTTATTCGAGCCAATGTCAGATTCGACGGTTCTTCGTTTCAGAAGTGTATTTCTGTGCGGAATCGCTGTTTCCCGTGCAAATCAGTGCATTTTCATGCAAGTATGAGAAATTGCAATAGAAACTCCGACCCGACAAGCACGATCACCCTTTATTCGAGCTTATGTCAGATTCGACGATTCTTCGTCTCAGAAGTGTATTTCTGTGAGGAATCGCTGGTTCGCGTGCTAGATCAGTGCATTTGCATGCAAATATGCGAAATTGGCACAGAAACTCCGACAAGGCAAGCACGATCACGATTTATTCGAGCTTATGTCAGATTCGACGATTCTTCGTTTCAGAAGTGTATTTCGGTGCGGAATCGCTGTTTCGCGTGCTAGATCAGTGCATTTGCATGCAAATATGCGAAATTGGACAGAAACTCCGACCGGGCAAGCACGATCACAATTTATTCGAGCCTATGTCAGATTCGACGATTCTTCGTTTCAGAAGTGTACTTGTGTGCGGAATCGCTGTTTCCCGTGCTAAATCAGTGCATTTGCATGCAAGTATGAGAAATTGCAATAGAAACTCCGACCCGACAAGCACGATCACCCGTTATTCGAGCTTATGTCAGATTCGACGATTCTTCGTTTCAGAAGTGTATTTCTGTGCGGAATCGCTGTTTCGCGTGCTAGATCAGTGCATTTGCATGCAAATATGCGAAATTGGCACAGAAACTCCGACCCGGCAAGCACGCTCACAATTTATTCGAGCCTATGTCAGATTCGACGTTTCTTCGTTTCAGAAGTGTATTTCTGTGCGGAATCGCTGTTTCGCGCGCTAGATCAGGGCATTTGCATGCAAATATGCGAAATTGGCAGGAAAACTCCGATTCGGCTAGCAGGATCACGATTTATTCGAGCTTATGTCAGATTCGACGATTATTCGTTTCACAAATGAGTTTCAGTGCAGAATCGCTGTTTCGCGTGCTAGATCAGTGCATTTGCATGCAAGTATGCCAAATTGGAATAGAAACTCCGACCGGGCAAGCACGATCACAATTTATTCGAGCCTATGTCAGATTCGACGATTCTTCGTTTCAGAAGTGTATTTCTGTGCGGAATCGCTGTTTCCCGTGCTAAATCAGTGCATTTGCATTCAAGTATGAGAAATTGGAATAGAAACTCCGACCCGACAAGCACGATCACCCTTTATTCGAGCTTATGTCAGATTCGACGATTCTTCGTTTCGGAAGTGTATTTCTGTGCGGAATCGCTGTTTCGCGTGCTAGATCAGTGCATTTGCATGCAAATATGCGAAATTGGCACAGAAACTCCGACCCGGCAAGCACGCTCACAATTTATTCGAGCCTATGTCAGATTCGACGATTCTGCGTTTCAGAAGTGTATTTCGGTGCGGAATCGCTGTTTCGCGTGCTAGATCAGTGCATTTGCATGCAAATATGCGAAATTGGACAGAAACTCCGACCGGGCAAGCACGATCACGATTTATTCGAGCTTATGTCAGATTCGACGATTCTTCGTTTGAGAAGTGTATTTCTGTGCAGAATCGCTGTTTCGCGCGCTGGATTAGTGCATTTCCATGCAATTATGAGAAATTGGAATAGAAACTCCTTTTCGGCAAGCACGATCACAATTTATTCGAGCTTATATCAGATTCGACGATTCTTCGGTTCAGAATAGTATTTCTGTGCGGAATCGCTGTTTTGCGCTCTAGATCAGTGCATTTGCATGCAAGTATGAGAAATTGGAATAGAAACTCCTTTTCGGCAAGCACGATCACAATTTATTCGAGCTTATATCAGATTCGACAATTCTTCGTTTCAGAAGTGTATTTCTGTGCGGAATGGCTGTTTCGCGTGCCAGATCAGTGCATTTGCATGCAAGTATGAGAAATTGGAATAGAAACTCCTTTTCGGCAAGCACGATCACAATTTATTCGAGCTTATATCAGATTCGACAATTCTTCGTTTCAGCAGTGTATTTCTGTGCGGAATGGCTGTTTCGCGTGCCAGATCAGTGCATTTGCATGCAAGTATGCGAAATTGGAATAGAAACTCCTTTTCGGCAAGCACGATCACAATTTATTCGAGCTTATGTCAGATTCGACGATTATTCGTTTCACAAACGAATTTCTTTGCGGAATCGCAGTTTCGCGTGCTAGATCAGTGCATTTGCATGCAAATATGCGAAATTGGCACAGAAACTCCGACCCGGCAAACACGATGACGATTTATTCGAGCTTATATCAGATTCGACGATTCTTCGTTTCAGAAGCGTATTTCTGTGCAGAATCGCTGTTTCGCGTGCTAGATCAGTGCATTTGCATGCAAGTATGCCAAATTGGAATAGAAACTCCGACCGGGCAAGCACAATCACAATTTATTCGAGCCTATGTCAGATTCGACGGTTCTTCGTTTCAGAAGTGTTTTTCTGTGCGGAATCGCTGTTTCGCGTGCTAGATCAGTGCATTTGCATGCAAATATGCGAAATTGGCACAGAAACTCCTACAAGGCAAGCACGATCACGATTTATTCGAACTTATGTCAGATTCGACGATTCTTCGTTTCAGAAGTGTATTTCGGTGCGCAATCGCTGTTTCGCGTGCTAGATCAGTGCATTTGCATGCAAATATGCGAAATTGGACAGAAACTCCGACCGGGGAAGCACGCTCACAATTTATTCGAGCCTATGTCAGATTCGACGATTCTTAGTTTGAGAAGTGTATTTCCGTGCGGAATCGCCGTTTCGCGTGTTAGATCAGTGCATTTGCATGTAAATATGCCAAATTGGCACAGAAACTCCGACAAGGCAAGCACGATCACGCTTTATTCGAGCTTATGTCAGATGCGACGATTCTTCGTTTCAGAAGTGTATTTCTGAGCGGAATCGCTGTTTCGCGTTCTAGATCAGTGCATTTGCATGCAAGTATGAGAAAATGGAATAGAAACTCCGACCCGGCAAGCACGATCACGATTTATTCGAGCTTATATCAGATTCGACGATTCTTCGTTTCAGAAGTGTATTTCTGAGCGGAATCGCTGTTTCGCGCGCTACATCAGTGCATTTGCATGCAAATATGCGAAATTGGCACAGAAACTCCGACAAGGCAAGCACGATCACGATTTATTCGAGCTTATGTCAGATGCGACGATTCTTCGTTTCAGAAGTGTATTTCTGAGCGGAATCGCTGTTTCGCGCGCTAGATCAGTGCATTTGCATGTAAATATGCCAAATTGGCACAGAAACTCCGACAAGGCAAGCACGATCACGATTTATTCGAGCTTATGTCAGATGCGACGATTCTTCGTTTCAGAAGTGTATTTCTGAGCGGAATCGCTGTTTCGCGTTCTAGATCAGTGCATTTGCATGCAAGTATGAGAAAATGGAATAGAAACTCCGACCCGGCAAGCACGATCACGATTTATTCGAGCTTATATCAGATTCGACGATTCTTCGTTTCAGAAGTGTATTTCTGAGCGGAATCGCTGTTTCGCGCGCTACATCAGTGCATTTGCATGCAAATATGCGAAATTGGCACAGAAACTCCGACAAGGCAAGCACGATCACGATTTATTCGAGCTTATGTCAGATGCGACGATTCTTCGTTTCAGAAGTGTATTTCTGTGCGGAATCGCTGTTTCGCGCGCTGGATCAGTGCATTTGCAAGCAAATATGCGAAATTGGCACGAAAACTCCGATTCGGCTAGCAGGATCACGATTTATTCGAGCTTATGTCAGATTCGACGATTATTCGTTTCACAAATGAGTTTCTGTGCAGAATCGCTGTTTCGCGTGCTAGATCAGTGCATTTGCATGCAAGTATGCCAAGTTGGAATAGAAACTCCGACCGGGCAAGCACAATCACAATTTATTCGAGCCTATGTCAGATTCGACGGTTCTTCGTTTCAGAAGTGTATTTCTGTGCGGAATCGCTGTTTCCCGTGCTAAATCAGTGCATTTGCATGCAAGTATGAGAAATTGGAATAGAAACTCCGACCCGACAATCACGATCACCCTTTCTTCGAGCTAATGTCAGATTCGACGATTCTTCGTTTCAGAAGTGTTTTTCTGTGCGGAATCGCTGTTTCGCGTGCTAGATCAGTGCATTTGCATGCAAATATGCGAAATTGGCACAGAAACTCCGACAAGGCAAGCACGATCACGATTTATTCGAGCTTATGTCAGATTCGACGATTCTTCGTTTCAGAAGTGTATTTCGGTGCGGAATCGCTGTTTCGCGTGCTAGATCAGTGCATTTGCATGCAAATATGCGAAATTGTACAGAAACTCCGACCGGGCAAGCACGCTCACAATTTATTCGAGCCTATGTCAGATTCGACGATTCTTCGTTTGAGAAGTGTATTTCCGTGCGGAATCGCGGTTTCGCGTGTTAGATCAGTGCATTTGCATGTAAATATGCCAAATTGGCACAGAAACTCCGACAAGGCAAGCACGATCACGATTTATTCGAGCTTATGTCAGATGCGACGATTCTTCGTTTCAGAAGTGTATTTCGGTGCGGAATCGCTGTTTCGCGTGCTAGATCAGTGCATTTGCATGCAAATATACGAAATTGGACAGAAACTCCGACCGGGCAAGCACGATCACAATTTATTCGAGCCTATGTCAGAATCGCTGTTTCCCGTGCTAAATCAGTGCATTTGCATGCAAATATGCGAAATTGGCACAGAAACTCCGACCCGGCAAGCACGCTCACAATTTATTCGAGCCTATGTCAGATTCGACGTTTCTTCGTTTCAGAAGTGTATTTCTGTGCGGAATCGCTGTTTCGCGCGCTAGAGCAGTGCATTTGCATGCAAATATGCGAAATTGGCAGGAAAACTCCGATTCGGCTAGCAGGATCACGATTTATTCGAGCTTATGTCAGATTCGACGATTATTCGTTTCACAAATGAGTTTCTGTGCAGAATCGCTGTTTCGCGTGCTAGATCAGTGCATTTGCATGCAAGTATGCCAAATTGGAATAGAAACTGCGACCGGGCAAGCACGATCACAATTTATTCGAGCCTATGTCAGATTCGACGATTCTTCGTTTCAGAAGTGTATTTCTGTTCGGAATCGCTGTTTCCCGTGCTAAATCAGTGCATTTGCATTCAAGTATGAGAAATTGGAATAGAAACTCCGACCCGACAAGCACGATCACCCTTTATTCGAGCTTATGTCAGATTCGACGATTCTTGGTTTCAGAAGTGTATTTCTGTGCGGAATCGCTGTTTCGCGTGCTAGATCAGTGCATTTGCATGCAAATATGCGAAATTGGCACAGAAACTCCGACAAGGCAAGCACAATCACGATTTATTCGAGCTTATGTCAGATTCGACGATTCTTCGTTTCAGAAGTGTATTTCGGTGCGGAATCGCTGTTTCGCGTGCTAGATCAGTGCATTTGCATGCAAATATGCGAAATTGGACAGAAACTCCGACCGGGCAAGCACGATCACAATTTATTCGAGCCTATGTCAGATTCGACGATTCTTCGTTTCAGAAGTGTATTTCTGTGCGGAATCGCTGTTTCCCGTGCTAAATCAGTGCATTTGCATGCAAGTATGAGAAATTGGAATAGAAACTCCGACCCGACAAGCACGATCACCCTTTATTCGAGCTTATGTCAGATTCGACGATTCTTCGTCTCAGAAGTGTATTTCTGTGCGGAATCGCTGTTTCGCGTGCTAGATCAGTGCATTTGCATGCAAATATGCGAAATTGGCACAGAAACTCCGACAAGGCAAGCACGATCACGATTTATTCGAGCTTATGTCAGATTCGACATTTCTTCGTTTCAGAAGTGTATTTCGGTGCGGAATCGCTGTTTCGCGTGCTAGATCAGTGCATTTGCATGCAAATATGCGAAATTGGACAGAAACTCCGACCGGGCAAGCACGATCACAATTTATTCGAGCATATGTCAGATTCGACGATTCTTCGTTTGAGAAGTGTATTTCTGTGCGGAATCGCGGTTTCCCGTGCTAACTCAGTGCATTTGCATTCAAGTATGAGAAATTGGAATAGAAACTCCGACCCGACAAGCACGATCACCCTTTATTCGAGCTTATGTCAGATTCGACGATTCTTCGTTTCAGAAGTGTATTTCTGTGCGGAATCATTGTTTCGCATGCTAGATCAGTGCATTTGCATGCAAATATGCGAAATTGGCACAGAAACTCCGACAAGGCAAGCACGATCACGATTTATTCGGGCTTATGTCAGATTCGACGATTCTTCGTTTCAGAAGTGTATTTCGGTGCGGAATCGCTGTTTCGCGTGCTAGATCAGTGCATTTGCATGCAAATATGCGAAATTGTACAGAAACTCCGACCGGGCAAGCACGCTCACAATTTATTCGAGCTTATGTCAGATTCGACGATTATTCGTTTCACAAATGAGTTTCTGTGCAGAATCGCTGTTTCGCGTGCTAGATCAGTGCATTTGCATGCAAGTATGCCAAGTTGGAATAGAAACTCCGACCGGGCAAGCACAATCACAATTTATTCGAGCCTATGTCAGATTCGACGGTTCTTCGTTTCAGAAGTGTATTTCTGTGCGGAATCGCTGTTTCCCGTGCTAAATCAGTGCATTTGCATGCAAGTATGAGAAATTGGAATAGAAACTCCGACCCGACAATCACGATCACCCTTTCTTCGAGCTAATGTCAGATTCGACGATTCTTCGTTTCAGAAGTGTTTTTCTGTGCGGAATCGCTGTTTCGCGTGCTAGATCAGTGCATTTGCATGCAAATATGCGAAATTGGCACAGAAACTCCGACAAGGCAAGCACGATCACGATTTATTCGAGCTTATGTCAGATTCGACGATTCTTCGTTTCAGAAGTGTATTTCGGTGCGGAATCGATGTTTCGCGTGCTAGATCAGTGCATTTGCATGCAAATATGCGAAATTGTACAGAAACTCCGACCGGGCAAGCACGCTCACAATTTATTCGAGCCTATGTCAGATTCGACGATTCTTCGTTTGAGAAGTGTATTTCCGTGCGGAATCGCGGTTTCGCGTGTTAGATCAGTGCATTTGCATGTAAATATGCCAAATTGGCACAGAAACTCCGACAAGGCAAGCACGATCACGATTTATTCGAGCTTATGTCAGATGCGACGATTCTTCGTTTCAGAAGTGTATTTCTGAGCGGAATCGCTGTTTCGCGCGCTAGATCAGTGCATTTGCATGCAAATATGCGAAATTGGCACGGAAACACCGATGCGGCATGCACGATCACGATTTATTCGAGCTTATATCAGATTCGACGATTCTTCGTTTCAGAAGTATATTTCTGTGCGGAATCGCTGTTTCGCGCGCTAGATCAGTGCATTTGCATGTAAATATGCCAAATTGGCACAGAAACTCCGACAAGGCAAGCACGATCACGATTTATTCGAGCTTATGTCAGATGCGACGATTCTTCGTTTCAGAAGTGTATTTCTGAGCGGAATCGCTGTTTCGCGCGCTAGATCAGTGCATGTGCATGCAAATATGCGAAATTGGCACGGAAACACCGATGCGGCAAGCACGATCACGATTTATTCGAGCTTATGTCAGATTCGACGATTCTTCGTTTCAGAAGCGTATTTCTGTGCGGAATCGCGGTTTCGTGTTCTTAGAACAGTGCATTTGCATACAAGTATGAGAAATTGGAATAGAAACTCCGACCCGGCAATCACGATCACGATTTATTCGAGCTTATGTCAGATTCGACGATTCTTCGTTTCAGAAGTGTATTTCGGTGCGGAATCGCTGTTTCGCGTGCTAGATCAGTGCATTTGCATGCAAATATACGAAATTGGACAGAAACTCCGACCGGGCAAGCACGATCACAATTTATTCGAGCCTATGTCAGAATCGCTGTTTCCCGTGCTAAATCAGTGCATTTGCATGCAAATATGCGAAATTGGCACAGAAACTCCGACCCGGCAAGCACGCTCACAATTTATTCGAGCCTATGTCAGATTCGACGTTTCTTCGTTTCAGAAGTGTATTTCTGTGCGGAATCGCTGTTTCGCGCGCTAGATCAGTGCATTTGCATGCAAATATGCGAAATTGGCAGGAAAACTCCGATTCGGCTAGCAGGATCACGATTTATTCGAGCTTATGTCAGATTCGACGATTATTCGTTTCACAAATGAGTTTCTGTGCAGAATCGCTGTTTCGCGTGCTAGATCAGTGCATTTGCATGCAAGTATGCCAAATTGGAATAGAAACTGCGACCGGGCAAGCACGATCACAATTTATTCGAGCCTATGTCAGATTCGACGATTCTTCGTTTCAGAAGTGTATTTCTGTTCGGAATCGCTGTTTCCCGTGCTAAATCAGTGCATTTGCATTCAAGTATGAGAAATTGGAATAGAAACTCCGACCCGACAAGCACGATCACCCTTTATTCGAGCTTATGTCAGATTCGACGATTCTTGGTTTCAGAAGTGTATTTCTGTGCGGAATCGCTGTTTCGCGTGCTAGATCAGTGCATTTGCATGCAAATATGCGAAATTGGCACAGAAACTCCGACAAGGCAAGCACGATCACGATTTATTCGAGCTTATGTCAGATTCGACGATTCTTCGTTTCAGAAGTGTATTTCGGTGCGGAATCGCTGTTTCGCGTGCTAGATCAGTGCATTTGCATGCAAATATGCGAAATTGGACAGAAACTCCGACCGGGCAAGCACGATCACAATTTATTCGAGCCTATGTCAGATTCGACGATTCTTCGTTTCAGAAGTGTATTTCTGTGCGGAATCGCTGTTTCCCGTGCTAAATCAGTGCATTTGCATGCAAGTATGAGAAATTGGAATAGAAACTCCGACCCGACAAGCACGATCACCCTTTATTCGAGCTTATGTCAGATTCGACGATTCTTCGTCTCAGAAGTGTATTTCTGTGCGGAATCGCTGTTTCGCGTGCTAGATCAGTGCATTTGCATGCAAATATGCGAAATTGGCACAGAAACTCCGACAAGGCAAGCACGATCACGATTTATTCGAGCTTATGTCAGATTCGACGATTCTTCGTTTCAGAAGTGTATTTCGGTGCGGAATCGCTGTTTCGCGTGCTAGATCAGTGCATTTGCATGCAAATATGCGAAATTGGACAGAAACTCCGACCGGGCAAGCACGATCACAATTTATTCGAGCATATGTCAGATTCGACGATTCTTCGTTTGAGAAGTGTATTTCTGTGCGGAATCGCGGTTTCCCGTGCTAACTCAGTGCATTTGCATTCAAGTATGAGAAATTGGAATAGAAACTCCGACCCGACAAGCACGATCACCCTTTATTCGAGCTTATGTCAGATTCGACGATTCTTCGTTTCAGAAGTGTATTTCTGTGCGGAATCATTGTTTCGCATGCTAGATCAGTGCATTTGCATGCAAATATGCGAAATTGGCACAGAAACTCCGACAAGGCAAGCACGATCACGATTTATTCGGGCTTATGTCAGATTCGACGATTCTTCGTTTCAGAAGTGTATTTCGGTGCGGAATCGCTGTTTCGCGTGCTAGATCAGTGCATTTGCATGCAAATATGCGAAATTAGACAGAAACTCCGACCGGGCAAGCACGCTCACAATTTATTCGAGCCAATGTCAGATTCGACGGTTCTTCGTTTCAGAAGTGTATTTCTGTGCGGAATCGCTGTTTCGCGTGCTAGATCAGTGCATTTGCATGCAAATATGCGAAATTGGCACAGAAACTCCGACCCGGCAAGCACGCTCACAATTTAGTCGAGCCTATGTCAGATTCGACGTTTCTTCGTTTCAGAAGTGTATTTCTGAGCGGAATCGCTGTTTCGCGTGCTAGATCAGTGCATTTGCATGCAAATATGCGAAATTGGCACAGAAACTCCGACCCGGCAAGCACGCTCACAATTTATTCGAGCCTATGTCAGATTCGACGTTTCTTCGTTTCAGAAGTGTATTTCTGTGCGGAATCGCTGTTTCGCGCGCTAGATCAGGGCATTTGCATGCAAATATGCGAAATTGGCAGGAAAACTCCGATTCGGCTAGCAGGATCACGATTTATTGGAGCTTATGTCAGATTCGACGATTATTCGTTTCACAAATGAGTTTCAGTGCAGAATCGCTGTTTCGCGTGCTAGATCAGTGCATTTGCATGCAAATATGCGAAATTGGACAGAAACTCCGACCGGGCAAGCACGATCACAATTTATTCGAGCCTATGTCAGATTCGACGATTCTTCGTTTCAGAAGTGTATTTCTGTGCGGAATCGCTGTTTCCCGTGCTTAATCAGTGCATTTGCATGCAAGTATGAGAAATTGGAATAGAAACTCCGACCCGACAAGCACGATCACCCTTTATTCGAGCTTATGTCAGATTCGACGATTCTTCGTCTCAGAAGTGTATTTCTGTGCGGAATCGCTGGTTCGCGTGCTAGATCAGTGCATTTGCATGCAAATATGCGAAATTGGCTCAGAAACTCCGACAAGGCAAGCACGATCACGATTTATTCGAGCTTATGTCAGATTCGACGATTCTGCGTTTCAGAAGTGTATTTCGGTGCGGAATCGCTGTTTCGCGTGCTAGATCAGTGCATTTGCATGCAAATATGCGAAATTGGACAGAAACTCCGACCGGGCAAGCACGATCACGATTTATTCGAGCTTATATCAGATTCGACGATTCTTCGTTTCAGAAGTGTATTTCTGAGCGGAATCGCTGTTTCGCGCGCTAGATCAGTGCATTTGCATGTAAATATGCCAAATTGGCACAGAAACTCCGACAAGGCAAGCACGATCACGATTTATTCGAGCTTATGTCAGATGCGACGATTCTTCGTTTCAGAAGTGTATTTCTGAGCGGAATCGCTGTTTCGCGCGCTAGATCAGTGCATTTGCATGCAAATATGCGAAATTGGCACGGAAACACCGATGCGGCAAGCACGATCACGATTTATTCGAGCTTATGTCAGATTCGACGATTCTTCGTTTCAGAAGCGTATTTCTGTGCGGAATCGCGGTTTCGTGTTCTTAGAACAGTGCATTTGCATACAAGTATGAGAAATTGGAATAGAAACTCCGACCCGGCAATCACGATCACGATTTATTCGAGCTTATGTCAGATTCGACGATTCTTCGTTTCAGAAGTGTATTTCGGTGCGGAATCGCTGTTTCGCGTGCTAGATCAGTGCATTTGCATGCAAATATGCGAAATTGGACAGAAACTCCGACCGGGCAAGCACGATCACAATTTATTCGAGCATATGTCAGATTCGACGATTCTTCGTTTGAGAAGTGTATTTCTGTGCGGAATCGCGGTTTCCCGTGCTAACTCAGTGCATTTGCATTCAAGTATGAGAAATTGGAATAGAAACTCCGACCCGACAAGCACGATCACCCTTTATTCGAGCTTATGTCAGATTCGACGATTCTTCGTTTCAGAAGTGTATTTCTGTGCGGAATCATTGTTTCGCATGCTAGATCAGTGCATTTGCATGCAAATATGCGAAATTGGCACAGAAACTCCGACAAGGCAAGCACGATCACGATTTATTCGAGCTTATGTCAGATTCGACGATTCTTCGTTTCAGAAGTGTATTTCGGTGCGGAATCGCTGTTTCGCGTGCTAGATCAGTGCATTTGCATGCAAATATACGAAATTAGACAGAAACTCCGACCGGGCAAGCACGCTCACAATTTATTCGAGCCAATGTCAGATTCGACGGTTCTTCGTTTCAGAAGTGTATTTCTGTGCGGAATCGCTGTTTCCCGTGCAAATCAGTGCATTTTCATGCAAGTATGAGAAATTGCAATAGAAACTCCGACCCGACAAGCACGATCACCCTTTATTCGAGCTTATGTCAGATTCGACGATTCTTCGTCTCAGAAGTGTATTTCTGTGAGGAATCGCTGGTTCGCGTGCTAGATCAGTGCATTTGCATGCAAATATGCGAAATTGGCACAGAAACTCCGACAAGGCAAGCACGATCACGATTTATTCGAGCTTATGTCAGATTCGACGATTCTTCGTTTCAGAAGTGTATTTCGGTGCGGAATCGCTGTTTCGCGTGCTAGATCAGTGCATTTGCATGCAAATATGCGAAATTGGACAGAAACTCCGACCGGGCAAGCACGATCACAATTTATTCGAGCCTATGTCAGATTCGACGATTCTTCGTTTCAGAAGTGTACTTGTGTGCGGAATCGCTGTTTCCCGTGCTAAATCAGTGCATTTGCATGAAAATATGCGAAATTGGCACAGAAACTCCGACCCGGCAAGCACGCTCACAATTTATTCGAGCCTATGTCAGATTCGACGTTTCTTCGTTTCAGAAGTGTATTTCTGTGCGGAATCGCTGTTTCGCGCGCTAGATCAGGGCATTTGCATGCAAATATGCGAAATTGGCAGGAAAACTCCGATTCGGCTAGCAGGATCACGATTTATTCGAGCTTATGTCAGATTCGACGATTATTCGTTTCACAAATGAGTTTCAGTGCAGAATCGCTGTTTCGCGTGCTAGATCAGTGCATTTGCATGCAAGTATGCCAAATTGGAATAGAAACTCCGACCGGGCAAGCACGATCACAATTTATTCGAGCCTATGTCAGATTCGACGATTCTTCGTTTCAGAAGTGTATTTCTGTGCGGAATCGCTGTTTCCCGTGCTAAATCAGTGCATTTGCATTCAAGTATGAGAAATTGGAATAGAAACTCCGACCCGACAAGCACGATCACCCTTTATTCGAGCTTATGTCAGATTCGACGATTCTTCGTTTCGGAAGTGTATTTCTGTGCGGAATCGCTGTTTCGCGTGCTAGATCAGTGCATTTGCATGCAAATATGCGAAATTGGCACAGAAACTCCGACCCGGCAAGCACGCTCACAATTTATTCGAGCCTATGTCAGATTCGACGATTCTGCGTTTCAGAAGTGTATTTCGGTGCGGAATCGCTGTTTCGCGTGCTAGATCAGTGCATTTGCATGCAAATATGCGAAATTGGACAGAAACTCCGACCGGGCAAGCACGATCACGATTTATTCGAGCTTATGTCAGATTCGACGATTCTTCGTTTGAGAAGTGTATTTCTGTGCAGAATCGCTGTTTCGCGCGCTGGATTAGTGCATTTCCATGCAATTATGAGAAATTGGAATAGAAACTCCTTTTCGGCAAGCACGATCACAATTTATTCGAGCTTATATCAGATTCGACGATTCTTCGGTTCAGAATAGTATTTCTGTGCGGAATCGCTGTTTTGCGCTCTAGATCAGTGCATTTGCATGCAAGTATGAGAAATTGGAATAGAAACTCCTTTTCGGCAAGCACGATCACAATTTATTCGAGCTTATATCAGATTCGACAATTCTTCGTTTCAGAAGTGTATTTCTGTGCGGAATGGCTGTTTCGCGTGCCAGATCAGTGCATTTGCATGCAAGTATGAGAAATTGGAATAGAAACTCCTTTTCGGCAAGCACGATCACAATTTATTCGAGCTTATATCAGATTCGACAATTCTTCGTTTCAGCAGTGTATTTCTGTGCGGAATGGCTGTTTCGCGTGCCAGATCAGTGCATTTGCATGCAAGTATGCGAAATTGGAATAGAAACTCCTTTTCGGCAAGCACGATCACAATTTATTCGAGCTTATGTCAGATTCGACGATTATTCGTTTCACAAACGAATTTCTTTGCGGAATCGCAGTTTCGCGTGCTAGATCAGTGCATTTGCATGCAAATATGCGAAATTGGCACAGAAACTCCGACCCGGCAAACACGATGACGATTTATTCGAGCTTATATCAGATTCGACGATTCTTCGTTTCAGAAGCGTATTTCTGTGCAGAATCGCTGTTTCGCGTGCTAGATCAGTGCATTTGCATGCAAGTATGCCAAATTGGAATAGAAACTCCGACCGGGCAAGCACAATCACAATTTATTCGAGCCTATGTCAGATTCGACGGTTCTTCGTTTCAGAAGTGTTTTTCTGTGCGGAATCGCTGTTTCGCGTGCTAGATCAGTGCATTTGCATGCAAATATGCGAAATTGGCACAGAAACTCCTACAAGGCAAGCACGATCACGATTTATTCGAACTTATGTCAGATTCGACGATTCTTCGTTTCAGAAGTGTATTTCGGTGCGCAATCGCTGTTTCGCGTGCTAGATCAGTGCATTTGCATGCAAATATGCGAAATTGGACAGAAACTCCGACCGGGGAAGCACGCTCACAATTTATTCGAGCCTATGTCAGATTCGACGATTCTTAGTTTGAGAAGTGTATTTCCGTGCGGAATCGCTGTTTCGCGGGTTAGATCAGTGCATTTGCATGTAAATATGCCAAATTGGCACAGAAACTCCGACAAGGCAAGCACGATCACGATTTATTCGAGCTTATGTCAGATGCGACGATTCTTCGTTTCAGAAGTGTATTTCTGAGCGGAATCGCTGTTTCGCGTTCTAGATCAGTGCATTTGCATGCAAGTATGAGAAAATGGAATAGAAACTCCGACCCGGCAAGCACGATCACGATTTATTCGAGCTTATATCAGATTCGACGATTCTTCGTTTCAGAAGTGTATTTCTGAGCGGAATCGCTGTTTCGCGCGCTACATCAGTGCATTTGCATGCAAATATGCGAAATTGGCACAGAAACTCCGACAAGGCAAGCACGATCACGATTTATTCGAGCTTATGTCAGATGCGACGATTCTTCGTTTCAGAAGTGTATTTCTGAGCGGAATCGCTGTTTCGCGCGCTAGATCAGTGCATTTGCATGCAAATATGCGAAATTGGCACGGAAACACCGATGCGGCAAGCACGATCACAATTTATTCGAGCCTATGTCAGATTCGACGATTCTTCGTTTGAGAAGTGTATTTCTGTGCGGAATCGCGGTTTCCCGTGCTAAATCAGTGCATTTGCATTCAAGTATGAGAAATTGGAATAGAAACTCCGACCCGACAAGCACGATCACCCTTTATTCGAGCTTACGTCAGATTCGACGATTCTTCGTTTCAGAAGTGTATTTCTGTGCGGAATCGCTGTTTCGCATGCTAGATCAGTGCATTTGCATGCAAATATGCGAAATTGGCACAGATACTCCGACAAGGCAAGCACGATCACGATTTATTCGAGCTTATGTCAGATTCGACGATTCTTCGTTTCAGAAGTGTATTTCGGTGCGGAATCGCTGTTTCGCGTGCTAGATCAGTGCATTTGCATGCAAATATGCGAAATTAGACAGAAACTCCGACCGGGCAAGCACGCTCACAATTTATTCGAGCCAATGTCAGATTCGACGGTTCTTCGTTTCAGAAGTGTATTTCTGTGCGGAATCGCTGTTTCCCGTGCAAATCAGTGCATTTTCATGCAAGTATGAGAAATTGCAATAGAAACTCCGACCCGACAAGCACGATCACCCTTTATTCGAGCTTATGTCAGATTCGACGATTCTTCGTCTCAGAAGTGTATTTCTGTGCGGAATCGCTGGTTCGCGTGCTAGATCAGTGCATTTGCATGCAAATATGCGAAATTGGCACAGAAACTCCGACAAGGCAAGCACGATCACGATTTATTCGAGCTTATGTCAGATTCGACGATTCTTCGTTTCAGAAGTGTATTTCGGTGCGGAATCGCTGTTTCGCGTGCTAGATCAGTGCATTTGCATGCAAATATGCGAAATTGGACAGAAACTCCGACCGGGCAAGCACGATCACAATTTATTCGAGCCTATGTCAGATTCGACGATTCTTCGTTTCAGAAGTGTATTTCTGTGCGGAATCGCTGTTTCCCGTGCTAAATCAGTGCATTTTCATTCAAGTATGAGAAATTGGAATAGAAACTCCGACCCGACAAGCACGATCACCCTTTATTCGAGCTTATGTCAGATTCGACGATTCTTCTTTTCGGAAGTGTATTTCTGTGCGGAATCGCTGTTTCGCGTGCTAGATCAGTGCATTTGCATGCAAATATGCGAAATTGGCACAGAAACTCCGACAAGGCAAGCACGATCACGATTTATTCGAGCTTATGTCAGATTCGACGATTGTTCGTTTCAGAAGTGTATTTCGGTGCGGAATCGCTGTTTCGCGTGCTAGATCAGTGCATTTGCATGCAAATATGCGAAATTGGACAGAAACTCCGACCGGGCAAGCACGATCACAATTTATTCGAGCCTATGTCAGATTCGACGATTCTTCGTTTCAGAAGTGTATTTCTGTGCGGAATCGCTGTTTCCCGTGCTAAATCAGTGCATTTTCATGCAAGTATGAGAAATTGCAATAGAAACTCCGACCCGACCAGCACGATCACCCTTTATTCGAGCTTATGTCAGATTCGACGATTCTTCGTCTCAGAAGTGTATTTCTGTGCGGAATCGCTGGTTCGCGTGCTAGATCAGTGCATTTGCATGCAAATATGCGAAATTGGCACAGAAACTCCGACAAGGCAAGCACGATCACGATTTATTCGAGCTTATGTCAGATTCGACGATTCTTCGTTTCAGAAGTGTACTTCGGTGCGGAATCGCTGTTTCGCGTGCTAGATCAGTGCATTTGCATGCAAATATGCGAAATTGGACAGAAACTCCGACCGGGCAAGCACGATCACAATTTATTCGAGCCTATGTCAGATTCGACGATTCTTCGTTTCAGAAGTGTATTTCTGTGCGGAATCGCTGTTTCCCGTGCTAAATCAGTGCATTTTCATTCAAGTATGAGAAATTGGAATAGAAACTCCGACCCGACAAGCACGATCACCCTTTATTCGAGCTTATGTCAGATTCGACGATTCTTCTTTTCGGAAGTGTATTTCTGTGCGGAATCGCTGTTTCGCGTGCTAGATCAGTGCATTTGCATGCAAATATGCGAAATTGGCACAGAAACTCCGACAAGGCAAGCACGATCACGATTTATTCGAGCTTATGTCAGATTCGACGATTGTTCGTTTCAGAAGTGTATTTCGGTGCGGAATCGCTGTTTCGCGTGCTAGATCAGTGCATTTGCATGCAAATATGCGAAATTGGACAGAAACTCCGACCGGGCAAGCACGATCACAATTTATTCGAGCCTATGTCAGATTCGACGATTCTTCGTTTCAGAAGTGTATTTCTGTGCGGAATCGCTGTTTCCCGTGCTAAATCAGTGCATTTTCATGCAAGTATGAGAAATTGCAATAGAAACTCCGACCCGACCAGCACGATCACCCTTTATTCGAGCTTATGTCAGATTTGACGATTCTTCGTCTCAGAAGTGTATTTCTGTGCGGAATCGCTGGTTCGCGTGCTAGATCAGTGCATTTGCATGCAAATATGCGAAATTGGCACAGAAACTCCGACAAGGCAAGCACGATCACGATTTATTCGAGCTTATGTCAGATTCGACGATTCTTCGTTTCAGAAGTGTACTTCGGTGCGGAATCGCTGTTTCGCGTGCTAGATCAGTGCATTTGCATGCAAATATGCGAAATTGGACAGAAACTCCGACCGGGCAAGCACGATCACGATTTATTCGAGCTTATGTCAGATTCGACGATTCTTCGTTTGAGAAGTGTATTTCTGTGCAGAATCGCTGTTTCGCGCGCTGGATTAGTGCATTTCCATGCAAGTATGAGAAATTGGAATAGAAACTCCTTTTCGGCAAGCACGATCACAATTTATTCGAGCTTATATCAGATTCGACGATTCTTCGGTTCAGAATAGTATTTCTGTGCGGAATCGCTGTTTCGCGCGCTAGATCAGTGCATTTGCATGCAAGTATGAGAAATTGGAATAGAAACTCCTTTTCGGCAAGCACGATCACAATTTATTCGAGCTTATATCAGATTCGACAATTCTTCGTTTCAGAAGTGTATTTCTGTGCGGAATGGCTGTTTCGCGTGCCACATCAGTGCATTTGCATGCAAGTATGAGAAATTGGAATAGAAACTCCTTTTCGGCAAGCACGATCACAATTTATTCGAGCTTATATCAGATTCGACAATTCTTCGTTTCAGCAGTGTATTTCTGTGCGGAATGGCTGTTTCGCGTGCTAGATCAGTGCATTTGCATGCAAATATGCGAAATTGGACAGAAACTCCGACCGGGCAAGCACGATCACAATTTATTCGAGCCTATGTCAGATTCGACGATTCTTCGTTTCAGAAGTGTATTTCTGTGCGGAATCGCTGTTTCCCGTGCTAAATCAGTGCATTTGCAAGCAAATATGCGAAATTGGCACGGAAACACCGATGCGGCAAGCACGATCACGATTTATTGGAGCTTATGTCAGATTCGACGATTCTTCGTTTCAGAAGCGTATTTCTGTGCGGAATCGCGGTTTCGCGTTCTAGATCAGTGCATTTGCATGCAAGTATGAGAAATTGGAATAGAAACTCCGACCCGGCAATCACGATCACGATTTATTCGAGCTTATGTCAGATTCGACGATTCTTCGTTTCAGAAGTGTATTTCGGTGCGGAATCGCTGTTTCGCGTGCTAGATCAGTGCATTTGCATGCAAATATGCGAAATTGGACAGAAACTCCGACCGGGCAAGCACGATCACAATTTATTCGAGCCTATGTCAGATTCGACGATTCTTCGTTTGAGAAGTGTATTTCTGTGCGGAATCGCGGTTTCCCGTGCTAAATCAGTGCATTTGCATTCAAGTATGAGAAATTGGAATAGAAACTCCGACCCGACAAGCACGATCACCCTTTATTCGAGCTTACGTCAGATTCGACGATTCTTCGTTTCAGAAGTGTATTTCTGTGCGGAATCGCTGTTTCGCATGCTAGATCAGTGCATTTGCATGCAAATATGCGAAATTGGCACAGATACTCCGACAAGGCAAGCACGATCACGATTTATTCGAGCTTATGTCAGATTCGACGATTCTTCGTTTCAGAAGTGTATTTCGGTGCGGAATCGCTGTTTCGCGTGCTAGATCAGTGCATTTGCATGCAAATATGCGAAATTAGACAGAAACTCCGACCGGGCAAGCACGCTCACAATTTATTCGAGCCAATGTCAGATTCGACGGTTCTTCGTTTCAGAAGTGTATTTCTGTGCGGAATCGCTGTTTCCCGTGCAAATCAGTGCATTTTCATGCAAGTATGAGAAATTGCAATAGAAACTCCGACCCGACAAGCACGATCACCCTTTATTCGAGCTTATGTCAGATTCGACGATTCTTCGTCTCAGAAGTGTATTTCTGTGCGGAATCGCTGGTTCGCGTGCTAGATCAGTGCATTTGCATGCAAATATGCGAAATTGGCACAGAAACTCCGACAAGGCAAGCACGATCACGATTTATTCGAGCTTATGTCAGATTCGACGATTCTTCGTTTCAGAAGTGTATTTCGGTGCGGAATCGCTGTTTCGCGTGCTAGATCAGTGCATTTGCATGCAAATATGCGAAATTGGACAGAAACTCCGACCGGGCAAGCACGATCACAATTTATTCGAGCCTATGTCAGATTCGACGATTCTTCGTTTCAGAAGTGTAATTCTGTGCGGAATCGCTGTTTCCCGTGCTAAATCAGTGCATTTTCATTCAAGTATGAGAAATTGGAATAGAAACTCCGACCCGACAAGCACGATCACCCTTTATTCGAGCTTATGTCAGATTCGACGATTCTTCTTTTCGGAAGTGTATTTCTGTGCGGAATCGCTGTTTCGCGTGCTAGATCAGTGCATTTGCATGCAAATATGCGAAATTGGCACAGAAACTCCGACAAGGCAAGCACGATCACGATTTATTCGAGCTTATGTCAGATTCGACGATTGTTCGTTTCAGAAGTGTATTTCGGTGCGGAATCGCTGTTTCGCGTGCTAGATCAGTGCATTTGCATGCAAATATGCGAAATTGGACAGAAACTCCGACCGGGCAAGCACGATCACAATTTATTCGAGCCTATGTCAGATTCGACGATTCTTCGTTTCAGAAGTGTATTTCTGTGCGGAATCGCTGTTTCCCGTGCTAAATCAGTGCATTTTCATGCAAGTATGAGAAATTGCAATAGAAACTCCGACCCGACCAGCACGATCACCCTTTATTCGAGCTTATGTCAGATTCGACGATTCTTCGTCTCAGAAGTGTATTTCTGTGCGGAATCGCTGGTTCGCGTGCTAGATCAGTGCATTTGCATGCAAATATGCGAAATTGGCACAGAAACTCCGACAAGGCAAGCACGATCACGATTTATTCGAGCTTATGTCAGATTCGACGATTCTTCGTTTCAGAAGTGTACTTCGGTGCGGAATCGCTGTTTCGCGTGCTAGATCAGTGCATTTGCATGCAAATATGCGAAATTGGACAGAAACTCCGACCGGGCAAGCACGATCACAATTTATTCGAGCCTATGTCAGATTCGACGATTCTTCGTTTCAGAAGTGTATTTCTGTGCGGAATCGCTGTTTCCCGTGCTAAATCAGTGCATTTTCATTCAAGTATGAGAAATTGGAATAGAAACTCCGACCCGACAAGCACGATCACCCTTTATTCGAGCTTATGTCAGATTCGACGATTCTTCTTTTCGGAAGTGTATTTCTGTGCGGAATCGCTGTTTCGCGTGCTAGATCAGTGCATTTGCATGCAAATATGCGAAATTGGCACAGAAACTCCGACAAGGCAAGCACGATCACGATTTATTCGAGCTTATGTCAGATTCGACGATTGTTCGTTTCAGAAGTGTATTTCGGTGCGGAATCGCTGTTTCGCGTGCTAGATCAGTGCATTTGCATGCAAATATGCGAAATTGGACAGAAACTCCGACCGGGCAAGCACGATCACAATTTATTCGAGCCTATGTCAGATTCGACGATTCTTCGTTTCAGAAGTGTATTTCTGTGCGGAATCGCTGTTTCCCGTGCTAAATCAGTGCATTTTCATGCAAGTATGAGAAATTGCAATAGAAACTCCGACCCGACCAGCACGATCACCCTTTATTCGAGCTTATGTCAGATTCGACGATTCTTCGTCTCAGAAGTGTATTTCTGTGCGGAATCGCTGGTTCGCGTGCTAGATCAGTGCATTTGCATGCAAATATGCGAAATTGGCACAGAAACTCCGACAAGGCAAGCACGATCACGATTTATTCGAGCTTATGTCAGATTCGACGATTCTTCGTTTCAGAAGTGTACTTCGGTGCGGAATCGCTGTTTCGCGTGCTAGATCAGTGCATTTGCATGCAAATATGCGAAATTGGACAGAAACTCCGACCGGGCAAGCACGATCACGATTTATTCGAGCTTATGTCAGATTCGACGATTCTTCGTTTGAGAAGTGTATTTCTGTGCAGAATCGCTGTTTCGCGCGCTGGATTAGTGCATTTCCATGCAAGTATGAGAAATTGGAATAGAAACTCCTTTTCGGCAAGCACGATCACAATTTATTCGAGCTTATATCAGATTCGACGATTCTTCGGTTCAGAATAGTATTTCTGTGCGGAATCGCTGTTTCGCGCGCTAGATCAGTGCATTTGCATGCAAGTATGAGAAATTGGAATAGAAACTCCTTTTCGGCAAGCACGATCACAATTTATTCGAGCTTATATCAGATTCGACAATTCTTCGTTTCAGAAGTGTATTTCTGTGCGGAATGGCTGTTTCGCGTGCCACATCAGTGCATTTGCATGCAAGTATGAGAAATTGGAATAGAAACTCCTTTTCGGCAAGCACGATCACAATTTATTCGAGCTTATATCAGATTCGACAATTCTTCGTTTCAGCAGTGTATTTCTGTGCGGAATGGCTGTTTCGCGTGCCAGATCAGTGCATTTGCATGCAAGTATGCGAAATTGGAATAGAAACTCCTTTTCGGCAAGCACGATCACAATTTATTCGAGCTTATGTCAGATTCGACGATTATTCGTTTCACAAACGAATTTCTTTGCGGAATCGCTGTTTCGCGTGCTAGATCAGTGCATTTGCATGCAAGTGTGCCAAATTGGAATAGAAACTCCGACCGGGCAAGCACAATCACAATTTATTCGAGCCTATGTCAGATTCGACGGTTCTTCGTTTCAGAAGTGTATTTCTGTGCGGAAACGCTGTTTCCCGTGCTAAATCAGTGCATTTGCATGCAAGTATGAGAAATTGGAATAGAAACTCCGACCCGACAAGCACGATCACCCTTTATTCGAGCTTACGTCAGATTCGACGATTCTTCGTTTCAGAAGTGTATTTCTGTGCGGAATCGCTGTTTCGCATGCTAGATCAGTGCATTTGCATGCAAATATGCGAAATTGGCACAGATACTCCGACAAGGCAAGCACGATCACGATTTATTCGAGCTTATGTCAGATTCGACGATTCTTAGTTTGAGAAGTGTATTTCCGTGCGGAATCGCTGTTTCGCGTGTTAGATCAGTGCATTTGCATGTAAATATGCCAAATTGGCACAGAAACTCCGACAAGGCAAGCACGATCACGATTTATTCGAGCTTATGTCAGATGCGACGATTCTTCGTTTCAGAAGTGTATTTCTGAGCGGAATCGCTGTTTCGCGCGCTAGATCAGTGCATTTGCATGCAAATATGCGAAATTGGCATGGAAACACCGATGCGGCAAGCACGATCACGATTTATTCGAGCTTATGTCAGATTCCACGATTCTTCGTTTCAGAAGCGTATTTCTGTGCGGAATCGCTGGTTCGCGTGCTAGATCAGTGCATTTGCATGCAAATATGCGAAATTGGCACAGAAACTCCGACAAGGCAAGCACGATCACGATTTATTCGAGCTTATGTCAGATTCGACGATTCTTCGTTTCAGAAGTGTACTTCGGTGCGGAATCGCTGTTTCGCGTGCTAGATCAGTGCATTTGCATGCAAATATGCGAAATTGGACAGAAACTCCGACCGGGCAAGCACGATCACAATTTATTCGAGCCTATGTCAGATTCGACGATTCTTCGTTTCAGAAGTGTATTTCTGTGCGGAATCGCTGTTTCCCGTGCTAAATCAGTGCATTTTCATGCAAGTATGAGAAATTGCAATAGAAACTCCGACCCGACCAGCACGATCACCCTTTATTCGAGCTTATGTCAGATTCGACGATTCTTCGTCTCAGAAGTGTATTTCTGTGCGGAATCGCTGGTTCGCGTGCTAGATCAGTGCATTTGCATGCAAATATGCGAAATTGGCACAGAAACTCCGACAAGGCAAGCACGATCACGATTTATTCGAGCTTATGTCAGATTCGACGATTCTTCGTTTCAGAAGTGTACTTCGGTGCGGAATCGCTGTTTCGCGTGCTAGATCAGTGCATTTGCATGCAAATATGCAAAATTGGACAGAAACTCCGACCGGGCAAACACGATCACGATTTATTCGAGCTTATATCAGATTCGACGATTCTTCGTTTCAGAAGCGTATTTCTGTGCAGAATCGCTGTTTCGCGTGCTAGATCAGTGCATTTGCATGCAAGTGTGCCAAATTGGAATAGAAACTCCGACCGGGCAAGCACAATCACAATTTATTCGAGCCTATGTCAGATTCGACGGTTCTTCGTTTCAGAAGTGTATTTCTGTGCGGAAACGCTGTTTCCGTGCTAAATCAGTGCATTTGCATGACAAGTATGAGAAATTGGAATAGAAACTCCGACCCGACAATCACGATCACCTTTCTTCGAGCTAATGTCAGATTCGATGATTCTTCGTTTCAGAAGTGTATTTCGGTGCGCAATTGCTGTTTCGCGTGCTAGATCAGTGCATTTGCATGCAAATATGCGAAATTGGACAGAAACTCCGACCGGGCAAGCACGCTCACAATTTATTCGAGCCTATGTCAGATTCGACGATTCTTAGTTTGAGAAGTGTATTTCCGTGCGGAATCGCTGTTCGCGTGTTAGATCAGTGCATTTGCATGTAAATATGCCAAATTGGGCACAGAAACTCCGACAAGGCAAGCACGATCACGATTTATTCGAGCTTATGTCAGATGCGACGATTCTTCGTTTCAGAAGTGTATTTCTGAGCGGAATCGCTGTTTCGCGCGCTAGATCAGTGCATTTGCATGCAAATATGCGAAATTGGCACGGAAACACCGATGCGGCAAGCACGATCACGATTTATTCGAGCTTATGTCAGATTCGACGATTCTTCGTTTCAGAAGCGTATTTCTGTGCGGAATCGCGGTTTCGCGTTCTAGATCAGTGCATTTGCATGCAAGTATGAGAAATTGGAATAGAAACTCCGACCCGGCAATCACCGTCACGATTTATTCGAGCTTATGTCAGATTCGACGATTCTTCGTTTCAGAAGTGTATTTCTGTGCGGAATCGCTGTTTCGCGTGCTAGATCAGTGCATTTGCATGCAAATATGCGAAATTGGCACAGAAAACTCCGACAAGGCAAGCACGATCACGATTTATTCGAGCTTATGTCAGATTCGACGATTCTTCGTTTCAGAAGTGTATTTCGGTGCGGAATCGCTGTTTCGCGTGCTAGATCAGTGCATTTGCATGCAAATATGCGAAATTGGACAGAAACTCCGACCGGGCAAGCACGCTCACAATTTATTCGAGCCTATGTCAGATTCGACGATTCTTCGTTTCAGAAGTGTATTTCTGTGCGGAATCGCTGTTTCGCGCGCTGGAATCAGTGCATTTGCATGCAAATATGCGAAATTGGCACGAAAACTCCGATTCGGCTAGCAGGATCACGATTTATTCGAGCTTATGTCAGATTCGACGATTCTTCGTTTCAGAAGTGTATTTCGGTGCGGAATCGCTGTTTCGCGTGCTAGATCAGTGCATTTGCATGCAAATATGCGAAATTGGACAGAAACTCCGACCGGGCAAGCACGATCACAATTTATTCGAGCCTATGTCAGATTCGACGATTCTTCGTTTGAGAAGTGTATTTCTGTGCGGAATCGCGGTTTCCCGTGCTAAATCAGTGCATTTGCATTCAAGTATGAGAAATTGGAATAGAAACTCCGACCCGACAAGCACGATCACCCTTTATTCGAGCTTACGTCAGATTCGACGATTCTTCGTTTCAGAAGTGTATTTCTGTGCGGAATCGCTGTTTCGCATGCTAGATCAGTGCATTTGCATGCAAATATGCGAAATTGGCACAGATACTCCGACAAGGGCAAGCACGATCACGATTTATTCGAGCTTATGTCAGATTCGACGATTCTTCGTTTCAGAAGTGTAATTTCGGTGCGCAATCGCTGTTTCGCGTGCTAGATCAGTGCATTTGCATGCAAATATGCGAAATTGGACAGAAACTCCGACCGGGCAAGCACGCTCACAATTAATTCGAGCCATGTCAGATTCGACGATTCTTAGTTTGAGAAGTGTATTTCCGTGCGGAATCGCTGTTTCGCGTGTTAGATCAGTGCATTTGCATGTAAATATGCCAAATTGGCACAGAAACTCCGACAAGGCAAGCACGATCACGATTTATTCGAGCTTATGTCAGATGCGACGATTCTTCGTTTCAGAAGTGTATTTCTGAGCGGAATCGCTGTTTCGCGCGCTAGATCAGTGCATTTGCATGCAAATATGCGAAATTGGCACGGAAACACCGATGCGGCAAGCACGATCACGATTTATTGGAGCTTATGTCAGATTCGACGATTCTTCGTTTCAGAAGCGTATTTCTGTGCGGAATCGCGGTTTCGCGTTCTAGATCAGTGCATTTGCATGCAAGTATGAGAAATTGGAATAGAAACTCCGACCCGGCAAGCACGATCACGATTTATTCGAGCTTATGTCAGATTCCACGATTCTTCGTTTCAGAAGTGTATTTCGGTGCGGAATCGCTGTTTCGCGTGCTAGATCAGTGCATTTGCATGCAAATATGCGAAATTGGACAGAAACTCCGACCGGGCAAGCACGCTCAAAATTTATTCGAGCCTATGTCAGATTCGACGATTCTTCGTTTCAGAAGTGTATTTCTGTGCGGAATCGCTGTTTCGCGCGCTGGATCAGTGCATTTGCATGCAAATATGCGAAATTGGCACGAAAACTCCGATTCGGCTAGCAGGATCACGATTTATTCGAGCTTATGTCAGATTCGACGATTCTTCGTTTCAGAAGTGTATTTCGGTGCGGAATCGCTGTTTCGCGTGCTAGATCAGTGCATTTGCATGCAAATATGCGAAATTGGACAGAAACTCCGACCGGGCAAGCACGATCACAATTTATTCGAGCCTATGTCAGATTCGACGATTCTTCGTTTGAGAAGTGTATTTCTGTGCGGAATCGCGGTTTCCCGTGCTAAATCAGTGCATTTGCATTCAAGTATGAGAAATTGGAATAGAAACTCCGACCGGGCAAGCACGATCACAATTTATTCGAGCCTATGTCAGATTCGACGATTCTTCGTTTGAGAAGTGTATTTCTGTGCGGAATCGCGGTTTCCCGTGCTAAATCAGTGCATTTGCATTCAAGTATGAGAAATTGGAATAGAAACTCCGACCCGACAAGCACGATCACCCTTTATTCGAGCTTACGTCAGATTCGACGATTCTTCGTTTCAGAAGTGTATTTCTGTGCGGAATCGCTGTTTCGCATGCTAGATCAGTGCATTTGCATGCAAATATGCGAAATTGGCACAGATACTCCGACAAGGCAAGCACGATCACGATTTATTCGAGCTTATGTCAGATTCGACGATTCTTCGTTTCAGAAGTGTATTTCGGTGCGCAATCGCTGTTTCGCGTGCTAGATCAGTGCATTTGCATGCAAATATGCGAAATTGGACAGAAACTCCGACCGGGCAAGCACGCTCACAATTAATTCGAGCCTATGTCAGATTCGACGATTCTTAGTTTGAGAAGTGTATTTCCGTGCGGAATCGCTGTTTCGCGTGTTAGATCAGTGCATTTGCATGTAAATATGCCAAATTGGCACAGAAACTCCGACAAGGCAAGCACGATCACGATTTATTCGAGCTTATGTCAGATGCGACGATTCTTCGTTTCAGAAGTGTATTTCTGAGCGGAATCGCTGTTTCGCGCGCTAGATCAGTGCATTTGCATGCAAGTATGAGAAATTGGAATAGAAACTCCGACCCGGCAAGCACGATCACGATTTATTCGAGCTTATGTCAGATTCGACGATTCTTCGTTTCAGAAGTGTATTTCGGTGCGGAATCGCTGTTTCGCGTGCTAGATCAGTGCATTTGCATGCAAATATGCGAAATTGGACAGAAACTCCGACCGGGCAAGCACGCTCACAATTTATTCGAGCCTATGTCAGATTCGACGATTCTTCGTTTCAGAAGTGTATTTCTGTGCGGAATCGCTGTTTCGCGCGCTGGATCAGTGCATTTGCATGCAAATATGCGAAATTGGCACGAAAACTCCGATTCGGCTAGCAGGATCACGATTTATTCGAGCTTATGTCAGATTCGACGATTCTTCGTTTCAGAAGTGTATTTCGGTGCGGAATCGCTGTTTCGCGTGCTAGATCAGTGCATTTGCATGCAAATATGAGAAATTGGAATAGAAACTCCGACCCGGCAATCACGATCACGATTTATTCGAGCTTATGTCAGATTCGACGATTCTTCGTTTCAGAAGTGTATTTCGGTGCGGAATCGCTGTTTCGCGTGCTAGATCAGTGCATTTGCATGCAAATATGTGAAATTGGACAGAAACTCCGACCGGGCAAGCACGATCACAATTTATTCGAGCCTATGTCAGATTCGACGATTCTTCGTTTGAGAAGTGTATTTCTGTGCGGAATCGCGGTTTCCCGTGCTAAATCAGTGCATTTGCATTCAAGTATGAGAAATTGGAATAGAAACTCCGACCCGACAAGCACGATCACCCTTTATTCGAGCTTACGTCAGATTCGACGATTCTTCGTTTCAGAAGTGTATTTCTGTGCGGAATCGCTGTTTCGCATGCTAGATCAGTGCATTTGCATGCAAATATGCGAAATTGGACAGAAACTCCGACCGGGCAAGCACGATCACAATTTATTCGAGCCTATGTCAGATTCGACGATTCTTCGTTTGAGAAGTGTATTTCTGTGCGGAATCGCGGTTTCCCGTGCTAAATCAGTGCATTTGCATTCAAGTATGAGAAATTGGAATAGAAACTCCGACCCGACAAGCACGATCACCCTTTATTCGAGCATACGTCAGATTCGACGATTCTTCGTTTCAGAAGTGTATTTCTGTGCGGAATCGCTGTTTCGCATGCTAGATCAGTGCATTTGCATGCAAATATGCGAAATTGGCACAGATACTCCGACAAGGCAAGCACGATCACGATTTATTCGAGCTTATGTCAGATTCGACGATTCTTCGTTTCAGAAGTGTATTTCGGTGCGGAATCGCTGTTTCGCGTGCTAGATCAGTGCATTTGCATGCAAATATGCGAAATTAGACAGAAACTCCGACCGGGCAAGCACGCTCACAATTTATTCGAGCCAATGTCAGATTCGACGGTTCTTCGTTTCAGAAGTGTATTTCTGTGCGGAATCGCTGTTTCCCGTGCAAATCAGTGCATTTTCATGCAAGTATGAGAAATTGCAATAGAAACTCCGACCCGACAAGCACGATCACCCTTTATTCGAGCTTATGTCAGATTCGACGATTCTTCGTCTCAGAAGTGTATTTCTGTGCGGAATCGCTGGTTCGCGTGCTAGATCAGTGCATTTGCATGCAAATATGCGAAATTGGCACAGAAACTCCGACAAGGCAAGCACGATCACGATTTATTCGAGCTTATGTCAGATTCGACGATTCTTCGTTTCAGAAGTGTATTTCGGTGCGGAATCGCTGTTTCGCGTGCTAGATCAGTGCATTTGCATGCAAATATGCGAAATTGGACAGAAACTCCGACCGGGCAAGCACGATCACAATTTATTCGAGCCTATGTCAGATTCGACGATTCTTCGTTTCAGAAGTGTATTTCTGTGCGGAATCGCTGTTTCCCGTGCTAAATCAGTGCATTTTCATTCAAGTATGAGAAATTGGAATAGAAACTCCGACCCGACAAGCACGATCACCCTTTATTCGAGCTTATGTCAGATTCGACGATTCTTCTTTTCGGAAGTGTATTTCTGTGCGGAATCGCTGTTTCGCGTGCTAGATCAGTGCATTTGCATGCAAATATGCGAAATTGGCACAGAAACTCCGACAAGGCAAGCACGATCACGATTTATTCGAGCTTATGTCAGATTCGACGATTGTTCGTTTCAGAAGTGTATTTCGGTGCGGAATCGCTGTTTCGCGTGCTAGATCAGTGCATTTGCATGCAAATATGCGAAATTGGCACAGAAACTCCGACAAGGCAAGCACGATCACGATTTATTCGAGCTTATGTCAGATTCGACGATTGTTCGTTTCAGAAGTGTATTTCGGTGCGGAATCGCTGTTTCGCGTGCTAGATCAGTGCATTTGCATGCAAGTATGAGAAATTGGAATAGAAACTCCTTTTCGGCAAGCACGATCACAATTTATTCGAGCTTATATCAGATTCGACAATTCTTCGTTTCAGAAGTGTATTTCTGTGCGGAATGGCTGTTTCGCGTGCCACATCAGTGCATTTGCATGCAAGTATGAGAAATTGGAATAGAAACTCCTTTTCGGCAAGCACGATCACAATTTATTCGAGCTTATATCAGATTCGACAATTCTTCGTTTCAGCAGTGTATTTCTGTGCGGAATGGCTGTTTCGCGTGCCAGATCAGTGCATTTGCATGCAAGTATGCGAAATTGGAATAGAAATTCCTTTTCGGCAAGCACGATCACAATTTATTCGAGCTTATGTCAGATTCGACGATTATTCGTTTCACAAACGAATTTCTTTGCGGAATCGCTGTTTCGCGTGCTAGATCAGTGCATTTGCATGCAAATATGCGAAATTGGCACAGAAACTCCGACCCGGCAAACACGATCACGATTTATTCGAGCTTATATCAGATTCGACGATTCTTCGTTTCAGAAGTGTATTTCTGTGCGGAATCGCTGTTTCGCGTGCTAGATCAGTGCATTTGCATGCAAATATGCGAAATTGGCACAGAAACTCCGACAAGGCAAGCACGATCACGATTTATTCGAGCTTATGTCAGATTCGACGATTCTTCGTTTCAGAAGTGTATTTCGGTGCGGAATCGCTGTTTCGCGTGCTAGATCAGTGCATTTGCATGCAAATATGCGAAATTGGCACAGATACTCCGACAAGGCAAGCACGATCACGATTTATTCGAGCTTATGTCAGATTCGACGATTCTTCGTTTCAGAAGTGTATTTCGGTGCGGAATCGCTGTTTCGCGTGCTAGATCAGTGCATTTGCATGCAAATATGCGAAATTGGACAGAAACTCCGACCGGGCAAGCACGATCACAATTTATTCGAGCCTATGTCAGATTCGACGATTCATCGTTTGAGAAGTGTATTTCTGTGCGGAATCGCGGTTTCCCGTGCTAAATCAGTGCATTTGCATTCAAGTATGAGAAATTGGAATAGAAACTCCGACCCGACAAGCACGATCACCCTTTATTCGAGCTTACGTCAGATTCGACGATTCTTCGTTTCAGAAGTGTATTTCTGTGCGGAATCGCTGTTTCGCATGCTAGATCAGTGCATTTGCATGCAAATATGCGAAATTGGCACAGATACTCCGACAAGGCAAGCACGATCACGATTTATTCGAGCTTATGTCAGATTCGACGATTCTTCGTTTCAGAAGTGTATTTCGGTGCGCAATCGCTGTTTCGCGTGCTAGATCAGTGCATTTGCATGCAAATATGCGAAATTGGACAGAAACTCCGACCGGGCAAGCACGCTCACAATTAATTCGAGCCTATGTCAGATTCGACGATTCTTAGTTTGAGAAGTGTATTTCCGTGCGGAATCGCTGTTTCGCGTGTTAGATCAGTGCATTTGCATGTAAATATGCCAAATTGGCACAGAAACTCCGACAAGGCAAGCACGATCACGATTTATTCGAGCTTATGTCAGATGCGACGATGCTTCGTTTCAGAAGTGTATTTCTGAGCGGAATCGCTGTTTCGCGCGCTAGATCAGTGCATTTGCATGCAAATATGCGAAATTGGCACGGAAACACCGATGCGGCAAGCACGATCACGATTTATTGGAGCTTATGTCAGATTCGACGATTCTTCGTTTCAGAAGCGTATTTCTGTGCGGAATCGCGGTTTCGCGTTCTAGATCAGTGCATTTGCATGCAAGTATGAGAAATTGGAATAGAAACTCCGACCCGGCAATCACGATCACGATTTATTCGAGCTTATGTCAGATTCGACGATTCTTCGTTTCAGAAGTGTATTTCGGTGCGGAATCGCTGTTTCGCGTGCTAGATCAGTGCATTTGCATGCAAATATGCGAAATTGGACAGAAACTCCGACCGGGCAAGCACGATCACAATTTATTCGAGCCTATGTCAGATTCGACGATTCTTCGTTTGAGAAGTGTATTTCTGTGCGGAATCGCGGTTTCCCGTGCTAAATCAGTGCATTTGCATTCAAGTATGAGAAATTGGAATAGAAACTCCGACCCGACAAGCACGATCACCCTTTATTCGAGCTTACGTCAGATTCGACGATTCTTCGTTTCAGAAGTGTATTTCTGTGCGGAATCGCTGTTTCGCATGCTAGATCAGTGCATTTGCATGCAAATATGCGAAATTGGACAGAAACTCCGACCGGGCAAGCACGATCACAATTTATTCGAGCCTATGTCAGATTCGACGATTCTTCGTTTGAGAAGTGTATTTCTGTGCGGAATCGCGGTTTCCCGTGCTAAATCAGTGCATTTGCATTCAAGTATGAGAAATTGGAATAGAAACTCCGACCCGACAAGCACGATCACCCTTTATTCGAGCTTACGTCAGATTCGACGATTCTTCGTTTCAGAAGTGTATTTCTGTGCGGAATCGCTGTTTCGCATGCTAGATCAGTGCATTTGCATGCAAATATGCGAAATTGGCACAGATACTCCGACAAGGCAAGCACGATCACGATTTATCCGAGCTTATGTCAGATTCGACGATTGTTCGTTTCAGAAGTGTATTTCGGTGCGGAATCGCTGTTTCGCGTGCTAGATCAGTGCATTTGCATGCAAATATGCGAAATTGGACAGAAACTCCGACCGAGCAAGCACGATCACAATTTATTCGAGCCTATGTCAGATTCGACGATTCTTCGTTTCAGAAGTGTATTTCTGTGCGGAATCGCTGTTTCCCGTGCTAAATCAGTGCATTTTCATGCAAGTATGAGAAATTGCAATAGAAACTCCGACCCGACCAGCACGATCACCCTTTATTCGAGCTTATGTCAGATTCGACGATTCTTCGTTTCAGAAGTGTACTTCGGTGCGGAATCGCTGTTTCGCGTGCTAGATCAGTGCATTTGCATGCAAATATGCGAAATTGGACAGAAACTCCGACCGGGCAAGCACGATCACGATTTATTCGAGCTTATGTCAGATTCGACGATTCTTCGTTTGAGAAGTGTATTTCTGTGCAGAATCACTGTTTCGCGCGCTGGATTAGTGCATTTCCATGCAAGTATGAGAAATTGGAATAGAAACTCCTTTTCGGCAAGCACGATCACAATTTATTCGAGCTTATATCAGATTCGACGATTCTTCGGTTCAGAATAGTATTTCTGTGCGGAATCGCTGTTTCGCGCGCTAGATCAGTGCATTTGCATGCAAGTATGAGAAATTGGAATAGAAACTCCTTTTCGGCAAGCACGATCACAATTTATTCGAGCTTATATCAGATTCGACAATTCTTCGTTTCAGAAGTGTATTTCTGTGCGGAATGGCTGTTTCGCGTGCCACATCAGTGCATTTGCATGCAAGTATGAGAAATTGGAATAGAAACTCCTTTTCGGCAAGCACGATCACAATTTATTCGAGCTTATATCAGATTCGACAATTCTTCGTTTCAGCAGTGTATTTCTGTGCGGAATGGCTGTTTCGCGTGCCAGATCAGTGCATTTGCATGCAAGTATGCGAAATTGGAATAGAAATTCCTTTTCGGCAAGCACGATCACAATTTATTCGAGCTTATGTCAGATTCGACGATTATTCGTTTCACAAACGAATTTCTTTGCGGAATCGCTGTTTCGCGTGCTAGATCAGTGCATTTGCATGCAAATATGCGAAATTGGCACAGAAACTCCGACCCGGCAAACACGATCACGATTTATTCGAGCTTATATCAGATTCGACGATTCTTCGTTTCAGAGTGTATTTCTGTGCGGAATCGCTGTTTCGCGTGCTAGATCAGTGCATTTGCATGCAAATATGCGAAATTGGCACAGAAACTCCGACAAGGCAAGCACGATCACGATTTATTCGAGCTTATGTCAGATTCGACGATTCTTCGTTTCAGAAGTGTATTTCGGTGCGGAATCGCTGTTTCGCGTGCTAGATCAGTGCATTTGCATGCAAATATGCGAAATTGGACAGAAACTCCGACCGGGCAAGCACGCTCACAATTTATTCGAGCCTATGTCAGATTCGACGATTCTTCGTTTCAGAAGTGTATTTCTGTGCGGAATCGCTGTTTCGCGCGCTGGATCAGTGCATTTGCATGCAAATATGCGAAATTGGCACGAAAACTCCGATTCGGCTAGCAGGATCACGATTTATTCGAGCTTATGTCAGATTCGACGATTCTTCGTTTCAGAAGTGTATTTCGGTGCGGAATCGCTGTTTCGCGTGCTAGATCAGTGCATTTGCATGCAAATATGCGAAATTGGACAGAAACTCCGACCGGGCAAGCACGATCACAATTTATTCGAGCCTATGTCAGATTCGACGATTCTTCGTTTGAGAAGTGTATTTCTGTGCGGAATCGCGGTTTCCCGTGCTAAATCAGTGCATTTGCATTCAAGTATGAGAAATTGGAATAGAAACTCCGACCCGACAAGCACGATCACCCTTTATTCGAGCTTACGTCAGATTCGACGATTCTTCGTTTCAGAAGTGTATTTCTGTGCGGAATCGCTGTTTCGCATGCTAGATCAGTGCATTTGCATGCAAATATGCGAAATTGGCACAGATACTCCGACAAGGCAAGCACGATCACGATTTATTCGAGCTTATGTCAGATTCGACGATTCTTCGTTTCAGAAGTGTATTTCGGTGCGCAATCGCTGTTTCGCGTGCTAGATCAGTGCATTTGCATGCAAATATGCGAAATTGGACAGAAACTCCGACCGGGCAAGCACGCTCACAATTAATTCGAGCCTATGTCAGATTCGACGATTCTTAGTTTGAGAAGTGTATTTCCGTGCGGAATCGCTGTTTCGCGTGTTAGATCAGTGCATTTGCATGTAAATATGCCAAATTGGCACAGAAACTCCGACAAGGCAAGCACGATCACGATTTATTCGAGCTTATGTCAGATGCGACGATTCTTCGTTTCAGAAGTGTATTTCTGAGCGGAATCGCTGTTTCGCGCGCTAGATCAGTGCATTTGCATGCAAATATGCGAAATTGGCACGGAAACACCGATGCGGCAAGCACGATCACGATTTATTGGAGCTTATGTCAGATTCGACGATTCTTCGTTTCAGAAGCGTATTTCTGTGCGGAATCGCGGTTTCGCGTTCTAGATCAGTGCATTTGCATGCAAGGATGAGAAATTGGAAAAGAAACTCCGACCCGGCAATCACGATCACGATTTATTCGAGCTTATGTCAGATTCGACGATTCTTCGTTTCAGAAGTGTATTTCGGTGCGGAATCGCTGTTTCGTGTGCTAGATCAGTGCATTTGCATGCAAATATGCGAAATTGGACAGAAACTCCGACCGGGCAAGCACGATCACAATTTATTCGAGCCTATGTCAGATTCGACGATTCTTCGTTTGAGAAGT
The DNA here is from genome assembly GCF_051020765.1 of Lasioglossum baleicum. Taxonomy (NCBI): domain Eukaryota; kingdom Metazoa; phylum Arthropoda; class Insecta; order Hymenoptera; family Halictidae; genus Lasioglossum; species Lasioglossum baleicum. The sequence goes on from NW_027469589.1 coordinate 48,157, forward strand.
GTATTTCTGTGCGGAATCGCGGTTTCCCGTGCTAAATCAGTGCATTTGCATTCAAGTATGAGAAATTGGAATAGAAACTCCGACCCGACAAGCACGATCAAACTTTATTCGAGCTTACGTCAGATTCGACGATTCTTCGTTTCAGAAGTGTATTTCTGTGCGGAATCGCTGTTTCGCATGCTAGATCAGTGCATTTGCATGCAAATATGCGAAATTGGCACAGATACTCCGACAAGGCAAGCACGATCACGATTTATTCGAGCTTATGTCAGATTCGACGATTCTTCGTTTCAGAAGTGTATTTCGGTGCGGAATCGCTGTTTCGCGTGCTAGATCAGTGCATTTGCATGCAAATATGCGAAATTAGACAGAAACTCCGACCGGGCAAGCACGCTCACAATTTATTCGAGCCAATGTCAGATTCGACGGTTCTTCGTTTCAGAAGTGTATTTCTGTGCGGAATCGCTGTTTCCCGTGCAAATCAGTGCATTTTCATGCAAGTATGAGAAATTGCAATAGAAACTCCGACCCGACAAGCACGATCACCCTTTATTCGAGCTTACGTCAGATTCGACGATTCTTCGTTTCAGAAGTGTATTTCTGTGCGGAATCGCTGTTTCGCATGCTAGATCAGTGCATTTGCATGCAAATATGCGAAATTGGCACAGATACTCCGACAAGGCAAGCACGATCACGATTTATTCGAGCTTATGTCAGATTCGACGATTCTTCGTTTCAGAAGTGTATTTCGGTGCGGAATCGCTGTTTCGCGTGCTAGATCAGTGCATTTGCATGCAAATATGCGAAATTAGACAGAAACTCCGACCGGGCAAGCACGATCACAATTTATTCGAGCCAATGTCAGATTCGACGATTCTTCGTTTCAGAAGTGTATTTCTGTGCGGAATCGCTGTTTCGCATGCTAGATCAGTGCATTTGCATGCAAATATGCGAAATTGGCACAGATACTCCGACAAGGCAAGCACGATCACGATTTATTCGAGCTTATGTCAGATTCGACGATTCTTCGTTTCAGAAGTGTATTTCGGTGCGCAATCGCTGTTTCGCGTGCTAGATCAGTGCATTTGCATGCAAATATGCGAAATTGGACAGAAACTCCGACCGGGCAAGCACGCTCACAATTAATTCGAGCCTATGTCAGATTCGACGATTCTTAGTTTGAGAAGTGTATTTCCGTGCGGAATCGCTGTTTCGCGTGTTAGATCAGTGCATTTGCATGTAAATATGCCAAATTGGCACAGAAACTCCGACAAGGCAAGCACGATCACGATTTATTCGAGCTTATGTCAGATGCGACGATTCTTCGTTTCAGAAGTGTATTTCTGAGCGGAATCGCTGTTTCGCGCGCTAGATCAGTGCATTTGCATGCAAATATGCGAAATTGGCACGGAAACACCGATGCGGCAAGCACGATCACGATTTATTGGAGCTTATGTCAGATTCGACGATTCTTCGTTTCAGAAGCGTATTTCTGTGCGGAATCGCGGTTTCGCGTTCTAGATCAGTGCATTTGCATGCAAGTATGAGAAATTGGAATAGAAACTCCGACCCGGCAAGCACGATCACGATTTATTCGAGCTTATGTCAGATTCGACGATTCTTCGTTTCAGAAGTGTATTTCGGTGCGGAATCGCTGTTTCGCGTGCTAGATCAGTGCATTTGCATGCAAATATGCGAAATTGGACAGAAACTCCGACCGGGCAAGCACGCTCACAATTTATTCGAGCCTATGTCAGATTCGACGATTCTTCGTTTCAGAAGTGTATTTCTGTGCGGAATCGCTGTTTCGCGCGCTGGATCAGTGCATTTGCATGCAAATATGCGAAATTGGCACGAAAACTCCGATTCGGCTAGCAGGATCACGATTTATTCGAGCTTATGTCAGATTCGACGATTCTTCGTTTCAGAAGTGTATTTCGGTGCGGAATCGCTGTTTCGCGTGCTAGATCAGTGCATTTGCATGCAAATATGCGAAATTGGACAGAAACTCCGACCGGGCAAGCACGATCACAATTTATTCGAGCCTATGTCAGATTCGACGATTCTTCGTTTGAGAAGTGTATTTCTGTGCGGAATCGCGGTTTCCCGTGCTAAATCAGTGCATTTGCATTCAAGTATGAGAAATTGGAATAGAAACTCCGACCCGACAAGCACGATCACCCTTTATTCGAGCTTACGTCAGATTCGACGATTCTTCGTTTCAGAAGTGTATTTCTGTGCGGAATCGCTGTTTCGCATGCTAGATCAGTGCATTTGCATGCAAATATGCGAAATTGGCACAGATACTCCGACAAGGCAAGCACGATCACGATTTATTCGAGCTTATGTCAGATTCGACGATTCTTCGTTTCAGAAGTGTATTTCGGTGCGCAATCGCTGTTTCGCGTGCTAGATCAGTGCATTTGCACGCAAATATGCGAAATTGGACAGAAACTCCGACCGGGCAAGCACGCTCACAATTAATTCGAGCCTATGTCAGATTCGACGATTCTTAGTTTGAGAAGTGTATTTCCGTGCGGAATCGCTGTTTCGCGTGTTAGATCGGTGCATTTGCATGTAAATATGCCAAATTGGCACAGAAACTCCGACAAGGCAAGCACGATCACGATTTATTCGAGCTTATGTCAGATGCGACGATGCTTCGTTTCAGAAGTGTATTTCTGAGCGGAATCGCTGTTTCGCGCGCTAGATCAGTGCATTTGCATGCAAATATGCGAAATTGGCACGGAAACACCGATGCGGCAAGCACGATCACGATTTATTGGAGCTTATGTCAGATTCGACGATTCTTCGTTTCAGAAGCGTATTTCTGTGCGGAATCGCGGTTTCGCGTTCTAGATCAGTGCATTTGCATGCAAGTATGAGAAATTGGAATAGAAACTCCGACCCGGCAATCACGATCACGATTTATTCGAGCTTATGTCAGATTCGACGATTCTTCGTTTCAGAAGTGTATTTCGGTGCGGAATCGCTGTTTCGCGTGCTAGATCAGTGCATTTGCATGCAAATATGCGAAATTGGACAGAAACTCCGACCGGGCAAGCACGATCACAATTTATTCGAGCCTATGTCAGATTCGACGATTCTTCGTTTGAGAAGTGTATTTCTGTGCGGAATCGCGGTTTCCCGTGCTAAATCAGTGCATTTGCATTCAAGTATGAGAAATTGGAATAGAAACTCCGACCCGACAAGCACGATCACCCTTTATTCGAGCTTACGTCAGATTCGACGATTCTTCGTTTCAGAAGTGTATTTCTGTGCGGAGTCGCTGTTTCGCGTGCTAGATCAGTGCATTTGCATGCAAATATGCGAAATTAGACAGAAACTCCGACCGGCCAAGCACGCTCACAATTTATTCGAGCCAATGTCAGATTCGACGGTTCTTCGTTTCAGAAGTGTATTTCTGTGCGGAATCGCTGTTTCCCGTGCAAATCAGTGCATTTTCATGCAAGTATGAGAAATTGCAATAGAAACTCCGACCCGACAAGCACGATCACCCTTTATTCGAGCTTATGTCAGATTCGACGATTCTTCGTCTCAGAAGTGTATTTCTGTGCGGAATCGCTGGTTCGCGTGCTAGATCAGTGCATTTGCATGCAAATATGCGAAATTGGCACAGAAACTCCGACAAGGCAAGCACGATCACGATTTATTCGAGCTTATGTCAGATTCGACGATTCTTCGTTTCAGAAGTGTATTTCGGTGCGGAATCGCTGTTTCGCGTGCTAGATCAGTGCATTTGCATGCAAATATGCGAAATTGGACAGAAACTCCGACCGGGCAAGCACGATCACAATTTATTCGAGCCTATGTCAGATTCGACGATTCTTCGTTTCAGAAGTGTATTTCTGTGCGGAATCGCTGTTTCCCGTGCTAAATCAGTGCATTTTCATTCAAGTATGAGAAATTGGAATAGAAACTCCGACCCGACAAGCACGATCACCCTTTATTCGAGCTTATGTCAGATTCGACGATTCTTCTTTTCGGAAGTGTATTTCTGTGCGGAATCGCTGTTTCGCGTGCTAGATCAGTGCATTTGCATGCAAATATGCGAAATTGGCACAGAAACTCCGACAAGGCAAGCACGATCACGATTTATTCGAGCTTATGTCAGATTCGACGATTGTTCGTTTCAGAAGTGTATTTCGGTGCGGAATCGCTGTTTCGCGTGCTAGATCAGTGCATTTGCATGCAAATATGCGAAATTGGACAGAAACTCCGACCGGGCAAGCACGATCACAATTTATTCGAGCCTATGTCAGATTCGACGATTCTTCGTTTCAGAAGTGTATTTCTGTGCGGAATCGCTGTTTCCCGTGCTAAATCAGTGCATTTTCATGCAAGTATGAGAAATTGCAATAGAAACTCCGACCCGACCAGCACGATCACCCTTTATTCGAGCTTATGTCAGATTCGACGATTCTTCGTCTCAGAAGTGTATTTCTGTGCGGAATCGCTGGTTCGCGTGCTAGATCAGTGCATTTGCATGCAAATATGCGAAATTGGCACAGAAACTCCGACAAGGCAAGCACGATCACGATTTATTCGAGCTTATGTCAGATTCGACGATTCTTCGTTTCAGAAGTGTACTTCGGTGCGGAATCGCTGTTTCGCGTGCTAGATCAGTGCATTTGCATGCAAATATGCGAAATTGGACAGAAACTCCGACCGGGCAAGCACGATCACGATTTATTCGAGCCAATGTCAGATTCGACGATTCTTCGTTTCAGAAGTGTATTTCTGTGCGGAATCGCTGTTTCGCATGCTAGATCAGTGCATTTGCATGCAAATATGCGAAATTGGCACAGATACTCCGACAAGGCAAGCACGATCACGATTTATTCGAGCTTATGTCAGATTCGACGATTCTTCGTTTCAGAAGTGTATTTCGGTGCGCAATCGCTGTTTCGCGTGCTAGATCAGTGCATTTGCATGCAAATATGCGAAATTGGACAGAAACTCCGACCGGGCAAGCACGCTCACAATTAATTCGAGCCTATGTCAGATTCGACGATTCTTAGTTTGAGAAGTGTATTTCCGTGCGGAATCGCTGTTTCGCGTGTTAGATCAGTGCATTTGCATGCAAATATGCGAAATTAGACAGAAACTCCGACCGGGCAAGCACGCTCACAATTTATTCGAGCCAATGTCAGATTCGACGGTTCTTCGTTTCAGAAGTGTATTTCTGTGCGGAATCGCTGTTTCCCGTGCAAATCAGTGCATTTTCATGCAAGTATGAGAAATTGCAATAGAAACTCCGACCCGACAAGCACGATCACCCTTTATTCGAGCTTACGTCAGATTCGACGATTCTTCGTTTCAGAAGTGTATTTCTGTGCGGATTCGCTGTTTCGCATGCTAGATCAGTGCATTTGCATGCAAATATGCGAAATTGGCACAGATACTCCGACAAGGCAAGCACGATCACGATTTATTCGAGCTTATGTCAGATTCGACGATTCTTCGTTTCAGAAGTGTATTTCGGTGCGGAATCGCTGTTTCGCGTGCTAGATCAGTGCATTTGCATGCAAATATGCGAAATTAGACAGAAACTCCGACCGGGCAAGCACGATCACAATTTATTCGAGCCAATGTCAGATTCGACGATTCTTCGTTTCAGAAGCGTATTTCTGTGCGGAATCGCTGTTTCGCATGCTAGATCAGTGCATTTGCATGCAAATATGCGAAATTGGCACAGATACTCCGACAAGGCAAGCACGATCACGATTTATTCGAGCTTATGTCAGATTCGACGATTCTTCGTTTCAGAAGTGTATTTCGGTGCGCAATCGCTGTTTCGCGTGCTAGATCAGTGCATTTGCATGCAAATATGCGAAATTGGACAGAAACTCCGACCGGGCAAGCACGCTCACAATTAATTCGAGCCTATGTCAGATTCGACGATTCTTAGTTTGAGAAGTGTATTTCCGTGCGGAATCGCTGTTTCGCGTGTTAGATCAGTGCATTTGCATGTAAATATGCCAAATTGGCACAGAAACTCCGACAAGGCAAGCACGATCACGATTTATTCGAGCTTATGTCAGATGCGACGATTCTTCGTTTCAGAAGTGTATTTCTGAGCGGAATCGCTGTTTCGCGCGCTAGATCAGTGCATTTGCATGCAAATATGCGAAATTGGCACGGAAACACCGATGCGGCAAGCACGATCACGATTTATTGGAGCTTATGTCAGATTCGACGATTCTTCGTTTCAGAAGCGTATTTCTGTGCGGAATCGCGGTTTCGCGTTCTAGATCAGTGCATTTGCATGCAAGTATGAGAAATTGGAATAGAAACTCCGACCCGGCAAGCACGATCACGATTTATTCGAGCTTATGTCAGATTCGACGATTCTTCGTTTCAGAAGTGTATTTCGGTGCGGAATCGCTGTTTCGCGTGCTAGATCAGTGCATTTGCATGCAAATATGCGAAATTGGACAGAAACTCCGACCGGGCAAGCACGCTCACAATTTATTCGAGCCTATGTCAGATTCGACGATTCTTCGTTTCAGAAGTGTATTTCTGTGCGGAATCGCTGTTTCGCGCGCTGGATCAGTGCATTTGCATGCAAATATGCGAAATTGGCACGAAAACTCCGATTCGGCTAGCAGGATCACGATTTATTCGAGCTTATGTCAGATTCGACGATTCTTCGTTTCAGAAGTGTATTTCGGTGCGGAATCGCTGTTTCGCGTGCTAGATCAGTGCATTTGCATGCAAATATGCGAAATTGGACAGAAACTCCGACCGGGCAAGCACGATCACAATTTATTCGAGCCTATGTCAGATTCGACGATTCTTCGTTTGAGAAGTGTATTTCTGTGCGGAATCGCGGTTTCCCGTGCTAAATCAGTGCATTTGCATTCAAGTATGAGAAATTGGAATAGAAACTCCGACCCGACAAGCACGATCACCCTTTATTCGAGCTTACGTCAGATTCGACGATTCTTCGTTTCAGAAGTGTATTTCTGTGCGGAATCGCTGTTTCGCATGCTAGATCAGTGCATTTGCATGCAAATATGCGAAATTGGCACAGATACTCCGACAAGGCAAGCACGATCACGATTTATTCGAGCTTATGTCAGATTCGACGATTCTTCGTTTCAGAAGTGTATTTCGGTGCGCAATCGCTGTTTCGCGTGCTAGATCAGTGCATTTGCACGCAAATATGCGAAATTGGACAGAAACTCCGACCGGGCAAGCACGCTCACAATTAATTCGAGCCTATGTCAGATTCGACGATTCTTAGTTTGAGAAGTGTATTTCCGTGCGGAATCGCTGTTTCGCGTGTTAGATCGGTGCATTTGCATGTAAATATGCCAAATTGGCACAGAAACTCCGACAAGGCAAGCACGATCACGATTTATTCGAGCTTATGTCAGATGCGACGATGCTTCGTTTCAGAAGTGTATTTCTGAGCGGAATCGCTGTTTCGCGCGCTAGATCAGTGCATTTGCATGCAAATATGCGAAATTGGCACGGAAACACCGATGCGGCAAGCACGATCACGATTTATTGGAGCTTATGTCAGATTCGACGATTCTTCGTTTCAGAAGCGTATTTCTGTGCGGAATCGCGGTTTCGCGTTCTAGATCAGTGCATTTGCATGCAAGTATGAGAAATTGGAATAGAAACTCCGACCCGGCAATCACGATCACGATTTATTCGAGCTTATGTCAGATTCGACGATTCTTCGTTTCAGAAGTGTATTTCGGTGCGGAATCGCTGTTTCGCGTGCTAGATCAGTGCATTTGCATGCAAATATGCGAAATTGGACAGAAACTCCGACCGGGCAAGCACGATCACAATTTATTCGAGCCTATGTCAGATTCGACGATTCTTCGTTTGAGAAGTGTATTTCTGTGCGGAATCGCGGTTTCCCGTGCTAAATCAGTGCATTTTCATGCAAGTATGAGAAATTGCAATAGAAACTCCGACCCGACCAGCACGATCACCCTTTATTCGAGCTTATGTCAGATTCGACGATTCTTCGTCTCAGAAGTGTATTTCTGTGCGGAATCGCTGGTTCGCGTGCTAGATCAGTGCATTTGCATGCAAATATGCGAAATTGGCACAGAAACTCCGACAAGGCAAGCACGATCACGATTTATTCGAGCTTATGTCAGATTCGACGATTCTTCGTTTCAGAAGTGTACTTCGGTGCGGAATCGCTGTTTCGCGTGCTAGATCAGTGCATTTGCATGCAAATATGCGAAATTGGACAGAAACTCCGACCGGGCAAGCACGATCACGATTTATTCGAGCTTATGTCAGATTCGACGATTCTTCGTTTGAGAAGTGTATTTCTGTGCAGAATCGCTGTTTCGCGCGCTGGATTAGTGCATTTCCATGCAAGTATGAGAAATTGGAATAGAAACTCCTTTTCGGCAAGCACGATCACAATTTATTCGAGCTTATATCAGATTCGACGATTCTTCGGTTCAGAATAGTATTTCTGTGCGGAATCGCTGTTTCGCGCGCTAGATCAGTGCATTTGCATGCAAGTATGAGAAATTGGAATAGAAACTCCTTTTCGGCAAGCACGATCACAATTTATTCGAGCTTATATCAGATTCGACAATTCTTCGTTTCAGAAGTGTATTTCTGTGCGGAATGGCTGTTTCGCGTGCCACATCAGTGCATTTGCATGCAAGTATGAGAAATTGGAATAGAAACTCCTTTTCGGCAAGCACGATCACAATTTATTCGAGCTTATATCAGATTCGACAATTCTTCGTTTCAGCAGTGTATTTCTGTGCGGAATGGCTGTTTCGCGTGCCAGATCAGTGCATTTGCATGCAAGTATGCGAAATTGGAATAGAAATTCCTTTTCGGCAAGCACGATCACAATTTATTCGAGCTTATGTCAGATTCGACGATTATTCGTTTCACAAACGAATTTCTTTGCGGAATCGCTGTTTCGCGTGCTAGATCAGTGCATTTGCATGCAAATATGCGAAATTGGCACAGAAACTCCGACCCGGCAAACACGATCACGATTTATTCGAGCTTATATCAGATTCGACGATTCTTCGTTTCAGAAGTGTATTTCTGTGCGGAATCGCTGTTTCGCGTGCTAGATCAGTGCATTTGCATGCAAATATGCGAAATTGGCACAGAAACTCCGACAAGGCAAGCACGATCACGATTTATTCGAGCTTATGTCAGATTCGACGATTCTTCGTTTCAGAAGTGTATTTCGGTGCGGAATCGCTGTTTCGCGTGCTAGATCAGTGCATTTGCATGCAAATATGCGAAACTGGACAGAAACTCCGACCGGGCAAGCACGCTCACAATTTATTCGAGCCTATGTCAGATTCGACGATTCTTCGTTTCAGAAGTGTATTTCTGTGCGGAATCGCTGTTTCGCGCGCTGGATCAGTGCATTTGCATGCAAATATGCGAAATTGGCACGAAAACTCCGATTCGGCTAGCAGGATCACGATTTATTCGAGCTTATGTCAGATTCGACGATTCTTCGTTTCAGAAATGTATTTCGGTGCGGAATCGCTGTTTCGCGTGCTAGATCAGTGCATTTGCATGCAAATATGCGAAATTGGACAGAAACTCCGACCGGGCAAGCACGATCACAATTTATTCGAGCCTATGTCAGATTCGACGATTCTTCGTTTGAGAAGTGTATTTCTGTGCGGAATCGCGGTTTCCCGTGCTAAATCAGTGCATTTGCATTCAAGTATGAGAAATTGGAATAGAAACTCCGACCCGACAAGCACGATCACCCTTTATTCGAGCTTACGTCAGATTCGACGATTCTTCGTTTCAGAAGTGTATTTCTGTGCGGAATCGCTGTTTCGCATGCTAGATCAGTGCATTTGCATGCAAATATGCGAAATTGGCACAGATACTCCGACAAGGCAAGCACGATCACGATTTATTCGAGCTTATGTCAGATTCGACGATTCTTCGTTTCAGAAGTGTATTTCGGTGCGGAATCGCTGTTTCGCGTGCTAGATCAGTGCATTTGCATGCAAATATGCGAAATTGGACAGAAACTCCGACCGGGCAAGCACGATCACAATTTATTCGAGCCTATGTCAGATTCGACGATTCTTCGTTTGAGAAGTGTATTTCTGTGCGGAATCGCGGTTTCCCGTGCTAAATCAGTGCATTTGCATTCAAGTATGAGAAATTGGAATAGAAACTCCGACCCGACAAGCACGATCACCCTTATTCGAGCTTACGTCAGATTCGACGATTCTTCGTTTCAGAAGTGTATTTCTGTGCGGAATCGCTGTTTCGCATGCTAGATCAGTGCATTTGCATGCAAATATGCGAAATTGGACAGAAACTCCGACCGGGCAAGCACGATCACAATTTATTCGAGCCTATGTCAGATTCGACGATTCTTCGTTTGAGAAGTGTATTTCTGTGCGGAATCGCGGTTTCCCGTGCTAAATCAGTGCATTTGCATTCAAGTATGAGAAATTGGAATAGAAACTCCGACCCGACAAGCACGATCACCCTTTATTCGAGCTTACGTCAGATTCGACGATTCTTCGTTTCAGAAGTGTATTTCTGTGCGGAATCGCTGTTTCGCATGCTAGATCAGTGCATTTGCATGCAAATATGCGAAATTGGCACAGATACTCCGACAAGGCAAGCACGATCACGATTTATTCGAGCTTATGTCAGATTCGACGATTCTTCGTTTCAGAAGTGTATTTCGGTGCGGAATCGCTGTTTCGCGTGCTAGATCAGTGCATTTGCATGCAAATATGCGAAATTGGACAGAAACTCCGACCGGGCAAGCACGATCACAATTTATTCGAGCCTATGTCAGATTCGACGATTCTTCGTTTCAGAAGTGTATTTCTGTGCGGAATCGCTGTTTCCCGTGCTAAATCAGTGCATTTTCATTCAAGTATGAGAAATTGCAATAGAAACTCCGACCCGACAAGCACGATCACCCTTTATTCGAGCTTATGTCAGATTCGACGATTCTTCTTTTCGGAAGTGTATTTCTGTGCGGAATCGCTGTTTCGCGTGCTAGATCAGTGCATTTGCATGCAAATATGCGAAATTGGCACAGAAACTCCGACAAGGCAAGCACGATCACGATTTATTCGAGCTTATGTCAGATTCGACGATTGTTCGTTTCAGAAGTGTATTTCGGTGCGGAATCGCTGTTTCGCGTGCTAGATCAGTGCATTTGCATGCAAATATGCGAAATTGGACAGAAACTCCGACCGGGCAAGCACGATCACAATTTATTCGAGCCTATGTCAGATTCGACGATTCTTCGTTTCAGAAGTGTATTTCTGTGCGGAATCGCTGTTTCCCGTGCTAAATCAGTGCATTTTCATGCAAGTATGAGAAATTGCAATAGAAACTCCGACCCGACCAGCACGATCACCCTTTATTCGAGCTTATGTCAGATTCGACGATTCTTCGTTTCAGAAGTGTACTTCGGTGCGGAATCGCTGTTTCGCGTGCTAGATCAGTGCATTTGCATGCAAATATGCGAAATTGGACAGAAACTCCGACCGGGCAAGCACGATCACGATTTATTCGAGCTTATGTCAGATTCGACGATTCTTCGTTTGAGAAGTGTATTTCTGTGCAGAATCGCTGTTTCGCGCGCTGGATTAGTGCATTTCCATGCAAGTATGAGAAATTGGAATAGAAACTCCTTTTCGGCAAGCACGATCACAATTTATTCGAGCTTATATCAGATTCGACGATTCTTCGGTTCAGAATAGTATTTCTGTGCGGAATCGCTGTTTCGCGCGCTAGATCAGTGCATTTGCATGCAAGTATGAGAAATTGGAATAGAAACTCCTTTTCGGCAAGCACGATCACAATTTATTCGAGCTTATATCAGATTCGACAATTCTTCGTTTCAGAAGTGTATTTCTGTGCGGAATGGCTGTTTCGCGTGCCACATCAGTGCATTTGCATGCAAGTATGAGAAATTGGAATAGAAACTCCTTTTCGGCAAGCACGATCACAATTTATTCGAGCTTATATCAGATTCGACAATTCTTCGTTTCAGCAGTGTATTTCTGTGCGGAATGGCTGTTTCGCGTGCCAGATCAGTGCATTTGCATGCAAGTATGCGAAATTGGAATAGAAATTCCTTTTCGGCAAGCACGATCACAATTTATTCGAGCTTATGTCAGATTCGACGATTATTCGTTTCACAAACGAATTTCTTTGCGGAATCGCTGTTTCGCGTGCTAGATCAGTGCATTTGCATGCAAATATGCGAAATTGGCACAGAAACTCCGACCCGGCAAACACGATCACGATTTATTCGAGCTTATATCAGATTTGACGATTCTTCGTTTCAGAAGTGTATTTCGGTGCGGAATCGCTGTTTCGCGTGCTAGATCAGTGCATTTGCATGCAAATATGCGAAATTGGACAGAAACTCCGACCGGGCAAGCACGCTCACAATTTATTCGAGCCTATGTCAGATTCGACGATTCTTCGTTTCAGAAGTGTATTTCTGTGCGGAATCGCTGTTTCGCGCGCTGGATCAGTGCATTTGCATGCAAATATGCGAAATTGGCACGAAAACTCCGATTCGGCTAGCAGGATCACGATTTATTCGAGCTTATGTCAGATTCGACGATTCTTCGTTTCAGAAGTGTATTTCGGTGCGGAATCGCTGTTTCGCGTGCTAGATCAGTGCATTTGCATGCAAATATGCGAAATTGGACAGAAACTCCGACCGGGCAAGCACGATCACAATTTATTCGAGCCTATGTCAGATTCGACGATTCTTCGTTTGAGAAGTGTATTTCTGTGCGGAATCGCGGTTTCCCGTGCTAAATCAGTGCATTTGCATTCAAGTATGAGAAATTGGAATAGAAACTCCGACCCGACAAGCACGATCACCCTTTATTCGAGCTTACGTCAGATTCGACGATTCTTCGTTTCAGAAGTGTATTTCTGTGCGGAATCGCTGTTTCGCATGCTAGATCAGTGCATTTGCATGCAAATATGCGAAATTGGCACAGATACTCCGACAAGGCAAGCACGATCACGATTTATTCGAGCTTATGTCAGATTCGACGATTCTTCGTTTCAGAAGTGTATTTCGGTGCGCAATCGCTGTTTCGCGTGCTAGATCAGTGCATTTGCATGCAAATATGCGAAATTGGACAGAAACTCCGACCGGGCAAGCACGCTCACAATTAATTCGAGCCTATGTCAGATTCGACGATTCTTAGTTTGAGAAGTGTATTTCCGTGCGGAATCGCTGTTTCGCGTGTTAGATCAGTGCATTTGCATGTAAATATGCCAAATTGGCACAGAAACTCCGACAAGGCAAGCACGATCACGATTTATTCGAGCTTATGTCAGATGCGACGATTCTTCGTTTCAGAAGTGTATTTCTGAGCGGAATCGCTGTTTCGCGCGCTAGATCAGTGCATTTGCATGCAAATATGCGAAATTGGCACGGAAACACCGATGCGGCAAGCACGATCACGATTTATTGGAGCTTATGTCAGATTCGACGATTCTTCGTTTCAGAAGCGTATTTCTGTGCGGAATCGCGGTTTCGCGTTCTAGATCAGTGCATTTGCATGCAAGTATGAGAAATTGGAATAGAAACTCCGACCCGGCAATCACGATCACGATTTATTCGAGCTTATGTCAGATTCGACGATTCTTCGTTTCAGAAGTGTATTTCGGTGCGGAATCGCTGTTTCGCGTGCTAGATCAGTGCATTTGCATGCAAATATGCGAAATTGGACAGAAACTCCGACCGGGCAAGCACGATCACAATTTATTCGAGCCTATGTCAGATTCGACGATTCTTCGTTTGAGAAGTGTATTTCTGTGCGGAATCGCGGTTTCCCGTGCTAAATCAGTGCATTTGCATTCAAGTATGAGAAATTGGAATAGAAACTCCGACCCGACAAGCACGATCACCCTTTATTCGAGCTTACGTCAGATTCGACGATTCTTCGTTTCAGAAGTGTATTTCTGTGCGGAATCGCTGTTTCGCATGCTAGATCAGTGCATTTGCATGCAAATATGCGAAATTGGCACAGATACTCCGACAAGGCAAGCACGATCACGATTTATTCGAGCTTATGTCAGATTCGACGATTCTTCGTTTCAGAAGTGTATTTCGGTGCGGAATCGCTGTTTCGCGTGCTAGATCAGTGCATTTGCATGCAAATATGCGAAATTAGACAGAAACTCCGACCGGGCAAGCACGCTCACAATTTATTCGAGCCAATGTCAGATTCGACGGTTCTTCGTTTCAGAAGTGTATTTCTGTGCGGAATCGCTGTTTCCCGTGCAAATCAGTGCATTTTCATGCAAGTATGAGAAATTGCAATAGAAACTCCGACCCGACAAGCACGATCACCCTTTATTCGAGCTTATGTCAGATTCGACGATTCTTCGTCTCAGAAGTGTATTTCTGTGCGGAATCGCTGGTTCGCGTGCTAGATCAGTGCATTTGCATGCAAATATGCGAAATTGGCACAGAAACTCCGACAAGGCAAGCACGATCACGATTTATTCGAGCTTATGTCAGATTCGACGATTCTTCGTTTCAGAAGTGTATTTCGGTGCGGAATCGCTGTTTCGCGTGCTAGATCAGTGCATTTGCATGCGAATATGCGAAATTGGACAGAAACTCCGACCGGGCAAGCACGATCACAATTTATTCGAGCCTATGTCAGATTCGACGATTCTTCGTTTCAGAAGTGTATTTCTGTGCGGAATCGCTGTTTCCCGTGCTAAATCAGTGCATTTGCATTCAAGTATGAGAAATTGGAATAGAAACTCCGACCCGACAAGCACGATCACCCTTTATTCGAGCTTATGTCAGATTCGACGATTCTTCTTTTCGGAAGTGTATTTCTGTGCGGAATCGCTGTTTCGCGTGCTAGATCAGTGCATTTGCATGCAAATATGCGAAATTGGCACAGAAACTCCGACAAGGCAAGCACGATCACGATTTATTCGAGCTTATGTCAGATTCGACGATTGTTCGTTTCAGAAGTGTATTTCGGTGCGGAATCGCTGTTTCGCGTGCTAGATCAGTGCATTTGCATGCAAATATGCGAAATTGGACAGAAACTCCGACCGGGCAAGCACGATCACAATTTATTCGAGCCTATGTCAGATTCGACGATTCTTCGTTTCAGAAGTGTATTTCTGTGCGGAATCGCTGTTTCCCGTGCTAAATCAGTGCATTTTCATGCAAGTATGAGAAATTGCAATAGAAACTCCGACCCGACCAGCACGATCACCCTTTATTCGAGCTTATGTCAGATTCGACGATTCTTCGTCTCAGAAGTGTATTTCTGTGCGGAATCGCTGGTTCGCGTGCTAGATCAGTGCATTTGCATGCAAATATGCGAAATTGGCACAGAAACTCCGACAAGGCAAGCACGATCACGATTTATTCGAGCTTATGTCAGATTCGACGATTCTTCCTTTCAGAAGTGTATTTCGGTGCGGAATCGCTGTTTCGCATGCTAGATCAGTGCATTTGCATGCAAATATGCGAAATTGGACAGAAACTCCGACCGGGCAAGCACGATCACGATTTATTCGAGCTTATGTCAGATTCGACGATTCTTCGTTTGAGAAGTGTATTTCTGTGCAGAATCGCTGTTTCGCGCGCTGGATTAGTGCATTTCCATGCAAGTATGAGAAATTGGAATAGAAACTCCTTTTCGGCAAGCACGATCACAATTTATTCGAGCTTATATCAGATTCGACAATTCTTCGTTTCAGAAGTGTATTTCTGTGCGGAATGGCTGTTTCGCGTGCCAGATCAGTGCATTTGCATGCAAGTATGAGAAATTGGAATAGAAACTCCTTTTCGGCAAGCACGATCACAATTTATTCGAGCTTATATCAGATTCGACAATTCTTCGTTTCAGCAGTGTATTTCTGTGCGGAATGGCTGTTTCGCGTGCCAGATCAGTGCATTTGCATGCAAGTATGCGAAATTGGAATAGAAACTCCTTTTCGGCAAGCACGATCACAATTTATTCGAGCTTATGTCAGATTCGACGATTATTCGTTTCACAAACGAATTTCTTTGCGGAATCGCTGTTTCGCGTGCTAGATCAGTGCATTTGCATGCAAATATGCGAAATTGGACAGAAACTCCGACCGGGCAAGCACGATCACAATTTATTCGAGCCTATGTCAGATTCGACGATTCTTCGTTTCAGAAGTGTATTTCTGTGCGGAATCGCTGTTTCCCGTGCTAAATCAGTGCATTTTCATTCAAGTATGAGAAATTGGAATAGAAACTCCGACCCGACAAGCACGATCACCCTTTATTCGAGCTTATGTCAGATTCGACGATTCTTCTTGTCGGAAGTGTATTTCTGTGCGGAATCGCTGTTTCGCGTGCTAGATCAGTGCATTTGCATGCAAATATGCGAAATTGGACAGAAACTCCGACAAGGCAAGCACGATCACGATTTATTCGAGCTTATGTCAGATGCGACGATTCTTCGTTTCAGAAGTGTATTTCTGAGCGGAATCGCTGTTTCGCGCGCTAGATCAGTGCATTTGCATGCAAGTATGAGAAATTGGAATAGAAACTCCTTTTCGGCAAGCACGATCACAATTTATTCGAGCTTATATCAGATTCGACAATTCTTCGTTTCAGAAGTGTATTTCTGTGCGGAATGGCTGTTTCGCGTGCCAGATCAGTGCATTTGCATGCAAGTATGAGAAATTGGAATAGAAACTCCTTTTCGGCAAGCACGATCACAATTTATTCGAGCTTATATCAGATTCGACAATTCTTCGTTTCAGCAGTGTATTTCTGTGCGGAATGGCTGTTTCGCGTGCCAGATCAGTGCATTTGCATGCAAGTATGCGAAATTGGAATAGAAACTCCTTTTCGGCAAGCACGATCACAATTTATTCGAGCTTATGTCAGATTCGACGATTATTCGTTTCACAAACGAATTTCTTTGCGGAATCGCTGTTTCGCGTGCTAGATCAGTGCATTTGCATGCAAATATGCGAAATTGGACAGAAACTCCGACCGGGCAAGCACGATCACAATTTATTCGAGCCTATGTCAGATTCGACGATTCTTCGTTTCAGAAGTGTATTTCTGTGCGGAATCGCTGTTTCCCGTGCTAAATCAGTGCATTTTCATTCAAGTATGAGAAATTGGAATAGAAACTCCGACCCGACAAGCACGATCACCCTTTATTCGAGCTTATGTCAGATTCGACGATTCTTCTTTTCGGAAGTGTATTTCTGTGCGGAATCGCTGTTTCGCGTGCTAGATCAGTGCATGTGCATGCAAATATGCGAAATTGGACAGAAACTCCGACAAGGCAAGCACGATCACGATTTATTCGAGCTTATGTCAGATGCGACGATTCTTCGTTTCAGAAGTGTATTTCTGAGCGGAATCGCTGTTTCGCGCGCTAGATCAGTGCATTTGCATGCAAATATGCGAAATTGGCACGGAAACACCGATGCGGCAAGCACGATCACGATTTATTGGAGCTTATGTCAGATTCGACGATTCTTCGTTTCAGAAGCGTATTTCTGTGCGGAATCGCGGTTTCGCGTTCTAGATCAGTGCATTTGCATGCAAGTATGAGAAATTGGAATAGAAACTCCGACCCGGCAATCACGATCACGATTTATTCGAGCTTATGTCAGATTCGACGATTCTTCGTTTCAGAAGTGTATTTCGGTGCGGAATCGCTGTTTCGCGTGCTAGATCAGTGCATTTGCATGCAAATATGCGAAATTGGACAGAAACTCCGACCGGGCAAGCACGATCACAATTTATTCGAGCCTATGTCAGATTCGACGATTCTTCGTTTCAGAAGTGTATTTCTGTGCGGAATCGCTGTTTCGCATGCTAGATCAGTGCATTTGCATGCAAATATGCGAAATTGGCACAGATACTCCGACAAGGCAAGCACGATCACGATTTATTCGAGCTTATGTCAGATTCGACGATTCTTCGTTTCAGAAGTGTATTTCGGTGCGGAATCGCTGTTTCGCGTGCTAGATCAGTGCATTTGCATGCAAATATGCGAAATTAGACAGAAACTCCGACCGGGCAAGCACGATCACAATTTATTCGAGCCAATGTCAGATTCGACGATTCTTCGTTTCAGAAGTGTATTTCTGTGCGGAATCGCTGTTTCGCATGCTAGATCAGTGCATTTGCATGCAAATATGCGAAATTGGCACAGATACTCCGACAAGGCAAGCACGATCACGATTTATTCGAGCTTATGTCAGATTCGACGATTCTTCGTTTCAGAAGTGTATTTCGGTGCGCAATCGCTGTTTCGCGTGCTAGATCAGTGCATTTGCATGCAAATATGCGAAATTGGACAGAAACTCCGACCGGGCAAGCACGCTCACAATTAATTCGAGCCTATGTCAGATTCGACGATTCTTAGTTTGAGAAGTGTATTTCCGTGCGGAATCGCTGTTTCGCGTGTTAGATCAGTGCATTTGCATGTAAATATGCCAAATTGGCACAGAAACTCCGACAAGGCAAGCACGATCACGATTTATTCGAGCTTATGTCAGATGCGACGATTCTTCGTTTCAGAAGTGTATTTCTGAGCGGAATCGCTGTTTCGCGCGCTAGATCAGTGCATTTGCATGCAAATATGCGAAATTGGCACGGAAACACCGATGCGGCAAGCACGATCACGATTTATTGGAGCTTATGTCAGATTCGACGATTCTTCGTTTCAGAAGCGTATTTCTGTGCGGAATCGCGGTTTCGCGTTCTAGATCAGTGCATTTGCATGCAAGTATGAGAAATTGGAATAGAAACTCCGACCCGGCAAGCACGATCACGATTTATTCGAGCTTATGTCAGATTCGACGATTCTTCGTTTCAGAAGTGTATTTCGGTGCGGAATCGCTGTTTCGCGTGCTAGATCAGTGCATTTGCATGCAAATATGCGAAATTGGACAGAAACTCCGACCGGGCAAGCACGCTCACAATTTATTCGAGCCTATGTCAGATTCGACGATTCTTCGTTTCAGAAGTGTATTTCTGTGCGGAATCGCTGTTTCGCGCGCTGGATCAGTGCATTTGCATGCAAATATGCGAAATTGGCACGAAAACTCCGATTCGGCTAGCAGGATCACGATTTATTCGAGCTTATGTCAGATTCGACGATTCTTCGTTTCAGAAGTGTATTTCGGGGCGGAATCGCTGTTTCGCGTGCTAGATCAGTGCATTTGCATGCAAATATGCGAAATTGGACAGAAACTCCGACCGGGCAAGCACGATCACAATTTATTCGAGCCTATGTCAGATTCGACGATTCTTCGTTTGAGAAGTGTATTTCTGTGCGGAATCGCGGTTTCCCGTGCTAAATCAGTGCATTTGCATTCAAGTATGAGAAATTGGAATAGAAACTCCGACCCGACAAGCACGATCACCCTTTATTCGAGCTTACGTCAGATTCGACGATTCTTCGTTTCAGAAGTGTATTTCTGTGCGGAATCGCTGTTTCGCATGCTAGATCAGTGCATTTGCATGCAAATATGCGAAATTGGCACAGATACTCCGACAAGGCAAGCACGATCACGATTTATTCGAGCTTATGTCAGATTCGACGATTCTTCGTTTCAGAAGTGTATTTCGGTGCGCAATCGCTGTTTCGCGTGCTAGATCAGTGCATTTGCACGCAAATATGCGAAATTGGACAGAAACTCCGACCGGGCAAGCACGCTCACAATTAATTCGAGCCTATGTCAGATTCGACGATTCTTAGTTTGAGAAGTGTATTTCCGTGCGGAATCGCTGTTTCGCGTGTTAGATCGGTGCATTTGCATGTAAATATGCCAAATTGGCACAGAAACTCCGACAAGGCAAGCACGATCACGATTTATTCGAGCTTATGTCAGATGCGACGATGCTTCGTTTCAGAAGTGTATTTCTGAGCGGAATCGCTGTTTCGCGCGCTAGATCAGTGCATTTGCATGCAAATATGCGAAATTGGCACGGAAACACCGATGCGGCAAGCACGATCACGATTTATTGGAGCTTATGTCAGATTCGACGATTCTTCGTTTCAGAAGCGTATTTCTGTGCGGAATCGCGGTTTCGCGTTCTAGATCAGTGCATTTGCATGCAAGTATGAGAAATTGGAATAGAAACTCCGACCCGGCAATCACGATCACGATTTATTCGAGCTTATGTCAGATTCGACGATTCTTCGTTTCAGAAGTGTATTTCGGTGCGGAATCGCTGTTTCGCGTGCTAGATCAGTGCATTTGCATGCAAATATGCGAAATTGGACAGAAACTCCGACCGGGCAAGCACGATCACAATTTATTCGAGCCTATGTCAGATTCGACGATTCTTCGTTTGAGAAGTGTATTTCTGTGCGGAATCGCGGTTTCCCGTGCTAAATCAGTGCATTTGCATTCAAGTATGAGAAATTGGAATAGAAACTCCGACCCGACAAGCACGATCACCCTTTATTCGAGCTTACGTCAGATTCGACGATTCTTCGTTTCAGAAGTGTATTTCTGTGCGGAGTCGCTGTTTCGCGTGCTAGATCAGTGCATTTGCATGCAAATATGCGAAATTGGACAGAAACTCCGACCGGGCAAGCACGATCACAATTTATTCGAGCCTATGTCAGATTCGACGATTCTTCGTTTGAGAAGTGTATTTCTGTGCGGAATCGCGGTTTCCCGTGCTAAATCAGTGCATTTGCATTCAAGTATGAGAAATTGGAATAGAAACTCCGACCCGACAAGCACGATCACCCTTTATTCGAGCTTACGTCAGATTCGACGATTCTTCGTTTCAGAAGTGTATTTCTGTGCGGAATCGCTGTTTCGCATGCTAGATCAGTGCATTTGCATGCAAATATGCGAAATTGGCACAGATACTCCGACAAGGCAAGCACGATCACGATTTATTCGAGCTTATGTCAGATTCGACGATTCTTCGTTTCAGAAGTGTATTTCGGTGCGGAATCGCTGTTTCGCGTGCTAGATCAGTGCATTTGCATGCAAATATGCGAAATTGGACAGAAACTCCGACCGGGCAAGCACGATCACAATTTATTCGAGCCTATGTCAGATTCGACGATTCTTCGTTTGAGAAGTGTATTTCTGTGCGGAATCGCGGTTTCCCGTGCTAGATCAGTGCATTTGCATGCAAATATGCGAAATTGGACAGAAACTCCGACCGGGCAAGCACGCTCACAATTAATTCGAGCCTATGTCAGATTCGACGATTCTTAGTTTGAGAAGTGTATTTCCGTGCGGAATCGCTGTTTCGCGTGTTAGATCAGTGCATTTGCATGTATATATGCCAAATTGGCACAGAAACTCCGACAAGGCAAGCACGATCACGATTTATTCGAGCTTATGTCAGATGCGACGATTCTTCGTTTCAGAAGTGTATTTCTGAGCGGAATCGCTGTTTCGCGCGCTAGATCAGTGCATTTGCATGCAAATATGCGAAATTGGCACGGAAACACCGATGCGGCAAGCACGATCACGATTTATTGGAGCTTATGTCAGATTCGACGATTCTTCGTTTCAGAAGCGTATTTCTGTGCGGAATCGCGGTTTCGCGTTCTAGATCAGTGCATTTGCATGCAAGTATGAGAAATTGGAATAGAAACTCCGACCCGGCAAGCACGATCACGATTTATTCGAGCTTATGTCAGATTCGACGATTCTTCGTTTCAGAAGTGTATTTCGGTGCGGAATCGCTGTTTCGCGTGCTAGATCAGTGCATTTGCATGCAAATATGCGAAATTGGACAGAAACTCCGACCGGGCAAGCACGCTCACAATTTATTCGAGCCTATGTCAGATTCGACGATTCTTCGTTTCAGAAGTGTATTTCTGTGCGGAATCGCTGTTTCGCGCGCTGGATCAGTGCATTTGCATGCAAATATGCGAAATTGGCACGAAAACTCCGATTCGGCTAGCAGGATCACGATTTATTCGAGCTTATGTCAGATTCGACGATTCTTCGTTTCAGAAGTGTATTTCGGGGCGGAATCGCTGTTTCGCGTGCTAGATCAGTGCATTTGCATGCAAATATGCGAAATTGGACAGAAACTCCGACCGGGCAAGCACGATCACAATTTATTCGAGCCTATGTCAGATTCGACGATTCTTCGTTTGAGAAGTGTATTTCTGTGCGGAATCGCGGTTTCCCGTGCTAAATCAGTGCATTTGCATTCAAGTATGAGAAATTGGAATAGAAACTCCGACCCGACAAGCACGATCACCCTTTATTCGAGCTTACGTCAGATTCGACGATTCTTCGTTTCAGAAGTGTATTTCTGTGCGGAATCGCTGTTTCGCATGCTAGATCAGTGCATTTGCATGCAAATATGCGAAATTGGCACAGATACTCCGACAAGGCAAGCACGATCACGATTTATTCGAGCTTATGTCAGATTCGACGATTCTTCGTTTCAGAAGTGTATTTCGGTGCGCAATCGCTGTTTCGCGTGCTAGATCAGTGCATTTGCACGCAAATATGCGAAATTGGACAGAAACTCCGACCGGGCAAGCACGCTCACAATTAATTCGAGCCTATGTCAGATTCGACGATTCTTAGTTTGAGAAGTGTATTTCCGTGCGGAATCGCTGTTTCGCGTGTTAGATCGGTGCATTTGCATGTAAATATGCCAAATTGGCACAGAAACTCCGACAAGGCAAGCACGATCACGATTTATTCGAGCTTATGTCAGATGCGACGATGCTTCGTTTCAGAAGTGTATTTCTGAGCGGAATCGCTGTTTCGCGCGCTAGATCAGTGCATTTGCATGCAAATATGCGAAATTGGCACGGAAACACCGATGCAGCAAGCACGATCACGATTTATTGGAGCTTATGTCAGATTCGACGATTCTTCGTTTCAGAAGCGTATTTCTGTGCGGAATCGCGGTTTCGCGTTCTAGATCAGTGCATTTGCATGCAAGTATGAGAAATTGGAATAGAAACTCCGACCCGGCAATCACGATCACGATTTATTCGTGCTTATGTCAGATTCGACGATTCTTCGTTTCAGAAGTGTATTTCGGTGCGGAATCGCTGTTTCGCGTGCTAGATCAGTGCATTTGCATGCAAATATGCGAAATTGGACAGAAACTCCGACCGGGCAAGCACGATCACAATTTATTCGAGCCTATGTCAGATTCGACGATTCTTCGTTTGAGAAGTGTATTTCTGTGCGGAATCGCGGTTTCCCGTGCTAAATTAGTGCATTTGCATTCAAGTATGAGAAATTGGAATAGAAACTCCGACCCGACAAGCACGATCACCCTTTATTCGAGCTTACGTCAGATTCGACGATTCTTCGTTTCAGAAGTGTATTTCTGTGCGGAGTCGCTGTTTCGCGTGCTAGATCAGTGCATTTGCATGCAAATATGCGAAATTAGACAGAAACTCCGACCGGGCAAGCACGCTCACAATTTATTCGAGCCAATGTCAGATTCGACGGTTCTTCGTTTCAGAAGTGTATTTCTGTGCGGAATCGCTGTTTCCCGTGCAAATCAGTGCATTTTCATGCAAGTATGAGAAATTGCAATAGAAACTCCGACCCGACAAGCACGATCACCCTTTATTCGAGCTTATGTCAGATTCGACGATTCTTCGTCTCAGAAGTGTATTTCTGTGCGGAATCGCTGGTTCGCGTGCTAGATCAGTGCATTTGCATGCAAATATGCGAAATTGGCACAGAAACTCCGACAAGGCAAGCACGATCACGATTTATTCGAGCTTATGTCAGATTCGACGATTCTTCGTTTCAGAAGTGTATTTCGGTGCGGAATCGCTGTTTCGCGTGCTAGATCAGTGCATTTGCATGCAAATATGCGAAATTGGACAGAAACTCCGACCGGGCAAGCACGATCACAATTTATTCGAGCCTATGTCAGATTCGACGATTCTTCGTTTCAGAAGTGTATTTCTGTGCGGAATCGCTGTTTCCCGTGCTAAATCAGTGCATTATCATTCAAGTATGAGAAATTGGAATAGAAACTCCGACCCGACAAGCACGATCACCCTTTATTCGAGCTTATGTCAGATTCGACGATTCTTCTTTTCGGAAGTGTATTTCTGTGCGGAATCGCTGTTTCGCGTGCTAGATCAGTGCATTTGCATGCAAATATGCGAAATTGGCACAGAAACTCCGACAAGGCAAGCACGATCACGATTTATTCGAGCTTATGTCAGATTCGACGATTGTTCGTTTCAGAAGTGTATTTCGGTGCGGAATCGCTGTTTCGCGTGCTAGATCAGTGCATTTGCATGCAAATATGCGAAATTGGACAGAAACTCCGACCGGGCAAGCACGATCACAATTTATTCGAGCCTATGTCAGATTCGACGATTCTTCGTTTCAGAAGTGTATTTCTGTGCGGAATCGCTGTTTCCCGTGCTAAATCAGTGCATTTTCATGCAAGTATGAGAAATTGCAATAGAAACTCCGACCCGACCAGCACGATCACCCTTTATTCGAGCTTATGTCAGATTCGACGATTCTTCGTCTCAGAAGTGTATTTCTGTGCGGAATCGCTGGTTCGCGTGCTAGATCAGTGCATTTGCATGCAAATATGCGAAATTGGCACAGAAACTCCGACAAGGCAAGCACGATCACGATTTATTCGAGCTTATGTCAGATTCGACGATTCTTCGTTTCAGAAGTGTACTTCGGTGCGGAATCGCTGTTTCGCGTGCTAGATCAGTGCATTTGCATGCAAATATGCGAAATTGGACAGAAACTCCGACCGGGCAAGCACGATCACGATTTATTCGAGCTTATGTCAGATTCGACGATTCTTCGTTTGAGAAGTGTATTTCTGTGCAGAATCGCTGTTTCGCGCGCTGGATTAGTGCATTTCCATGCAAGTATGAGAAATTGGAATAGAAACTCCTTTTCGGCAAGCACGATCACAATTTATTCGAGCTTATATCAGATTCGACGATTCTTCGGTTCAGAATAGTATTTCTGTGCGGAATCGCTGTTTCGCGCGCTAGATCAGTGCATTTGCATGCAAGTATGAGAAATTGGAATAGAAACTCCTTTTCGGCAAGCACGATCACAATTTATTCGAGCTTATATCAGATTCGACGATTCTTCGGTTCAGAATAGTATTTCTGTGCGGAATCGCTGTTTCGCGCGCTAGATCAGTGCATTTGCATGCAAGTATGCGAAATTGGAATAGAAATTCCTTTTCGGCAAGCACGATCACAATTTATTCGAGCTTATGTCAGATTCGACGATTATTCGTTTCACAAACGAATTTCTTTGCGGAATCGCTGTTTCGCGTGCTAGATCAGTGCATTTGCATGCAAATATGCGAAATTGGCACAGAAACTCCGACCCGGCAAACACGATCACGATTTATTCGAGCTTATATCAGATTCGACGATTCTTCGTTTCAGAAGTGTATTTCTGTGCGGAATCGCTGTTTCGCGTGCTAGATCAGTGCATTTGCATGCAAATATGCGAAATTGGCACAGAAACTCCGACAAGGCAAGCACGATCACGATTTATTCGAGCTTATGTCAGATTCGACGATTCTTCGTTTCAGAAGTGTATTTCGGTGCGGAATCGCTGTTTCGCGTGCTAGATCAGTGCATTTGCATGCAAATATGCGAAATTGGACAGAAACTCCGACCGGGCAAGCACGCTCACAATTTATTCGAGCCTATGTCAGATTCGACGATTCTTCGTTTCAGAAGTGTATTTCTGTGCGGAATCGCTGTTTCGCGCGCTGGATCAGTGCATTTGCATGCAAATATGCGAAATTGGCACGAAAACTCCGATTCGGCTAGCAGGATCACGATTTATTCGAGCTTATGTCAGATTCGACGATTCTTCGTTTCAGAAATGTATTTCGGTGCGGAATCGCTGTTTCGCGTGCTAGATCAGTGCATTTGCATGCAAATATGCGAAATTGGACAGAAACTCCGACCGGGCAAGCACGATCACAATTTATTCGAGCCTATGTCAGATTCGACGATTCTTCGTTTGAGAAGTGTATTTCTGTGCGGAATCGCGGTTTCCCGTGCTAAATCAGTGCATTTGCATTCAAGTATGAGAAATTGGAATAGAAACTCCGACCCGACAAGCACGATCACCCTTTATTCGAGCTTACGTCAGATTCGACGATTCTTCGTTTCAGAAGTGTATTTCTGTGCGGAATCGCTGTTTCGCATGCTAGATCAGTGCATTTGCATGCAAATATGCGAAATTGGCACAGATACTCCGACAAGGCAAGCACGATCACGATTTATTCGAGCTTATGTCAGATTCGACGATTCTTCGTTTCAGAAGTGTATTTCGGTGCGGAATCGCTGTTTCGCGTGCTAGATCAGTGCATTTGCATGCAAATATGCGAAATTGGACAGAAACTCCGACCGGGCAAGCACGATCACAATTTATTCGAGCCTATGTCAGATTCGACGATTCTTCGTTTGAGAAGTGTATTTCTGTGCGGAATCGCGGTTTCCCGTGCTAAATCAGTGCATTTGCATTCAAGTATGAGAAATTGGAATAGAAACTCCGACCCGACAAGCACGATCACCCTTTATTCGAGCTTACGTCAGATTCGACGATTCTTCGTTTCAGAAGTGTATTTCTGTGCGGAATCGCTGTTTCGCATGCTAGATCAGTGCATTTGCATGCAAATATGCGAAATTGGACAGAAACTCCGACCGGGCAAGCACGATCACAATTTATTCGAGCCTATGTCAGATTCGACGATTCTTCGTTTGAGAAGTGTATTTCTGTGCGGAATCGCGGTTTCCCGTGCTAAATCAGTGCATTTGCATTCAAGTATGAGAAATTGGAATAGAAACTCCGACCCGACAAGCACGATCACCCTTTATTCGAGCTTACGTCAGATTCGACGATTCTTCGTTTCAGAAGTGTATTTCTGTGCGGAATCGCTGTTTCGCATGCTAGATCAGTGCATTTGCATGCAAATATGCGAAATTGGCACAGATACTCCGACAAGGCAAGCACGATCACGATTTATTCGAGCTTATGTCAGATTCGACGATTCTTCGTTTCAGAAGTGTATTTCGGTGCGGAATCGCTGTTTCGCGTGCTAGATCAGTGCATTTGCATGCAAATATGCGAAATTGGACAGAAACTCCGACCGGGCAAGCACGATCACAATTTATTCGAGCCTATGTCAGATTCGACGATTCTTCGTTTCAGAAGTGTATTTCTGTGCGGAATCGCTGTTTCCCGTGCTAAATCAGTGCATTTTCATTCAAGTATGAGAAATTGCAATAGAAACTCCGACCCGACAAGCACGATCACCCTTTATTCGAGCTTATGTCAGATTCGACGATTCTTCTTTTCGGAAGTGTATTTCTGTGCGGAATCGCTGTTTCGCGTGCTAGATCAGTGCATTTGCATGCAAATATGCGAAATTGGCACAGAAACTCCGACAAGGCAAGCACGATCACGATTTATTCGAGCTTATGTCAGATTCGACGATTGTTCGTTTCAGAAGTGTATTTCGGTGCGGAATCGCTGTTTCGCGTGCTAGATCAGTGCATTTGCATGCAAATATGCGAAATTGGACAGAAACTCCGACCGGGCAAGCACGATCACAATTTATTCGAGAATATGTCAGATTCGACGATTCTTCGTTTCAGAAGTGTATTTCTGTGCGGAATCGCTGTTTCCCGTGCTAAATCAGTGCATTTTCATGCAAGTATGAGAAATTGCAATAGAAACTCCGACCCGACCAGCACGATCACCCTTTATTCGAGCTTATGTCAGATTCGACGATTCTTCGTTTCAGAAGTGTACTTCGGTGCGGAATCGCTGTTTCGCGTGCTAGATCAGTGCATTTGCATGCAAATATGCGAAATTGGACAGAAACTCCGACCGGGCAAGCACGATCACGATTTATTCGAGCTTATGTCAGATTCGACGATTCTTCGTTTGAGAAGTGTATTTCTGTGCAGAATCGCTGTTTCGCGCGCTGGATTAGTGCATTTCCATGCAAGTATGAGAAATTGGAATAGAAACTCCTTTTCGGCAAGCACGATCACAATTTATTCGAGCTTATATCAGATTCGACGATTCTTCGGTTCAGAATAGTATTTCTGTGCGGAATCGCTGTTTCGCGCGCTAGATCAGTGCATTTGCATGCAAGTATGAGAAATTGGAATAGAAACTCCTTTTCGGCAAGCACGATCACAATTTATTCGAGCTTATATCAGATTCGACAATTCTTCGTTTCAGAAGTGTATTTCTGTGCGGAATGGCTGTTTCGCGTGCCACATCAGTGCATTTGCATGCAAGTATGAGAAATTGGAATAGAAACTCCTTTTCGGCAAGCACGATCACAATTTATTCGAGCTTATATCAGATTCGACAATTCTTCGTTTCAGCAGTGTATTTCTGTGCGGAATGGCTGTTTCGCGTGCCAGATCAGTGCATTTGCATGCAAGTATGCGAAATTGGAATAGAAATTCCTTTTCGGCAAGCACGATCACAATTTATTCGAGCTTATGTCAGATTCGACGATTATTCGTTTCACAAACGAATTTCTTTGCGGAATCGCTGTTTCGCGTGCTAGATCAGTGCATTTGCATGCAAATATGCGAAATTGGCACAGAAACTCCGACCCGGCAAACACGATCACGATTTATTCGAGCTTATATCAGATTCGACGATTCATCGTTTCAGAAGTGTATTTCTGTGCGGAATCGCTGTTTCGCGTGCTAGATCAGTGCATTTGCATGCAAATATGCGAAATTGGCACAGAAACTCCGACAAGGCAAGCACGATCACGATTTATTCGAGCTTATGTCAGATTCGACGATTCTTCGTTTCAGAAGTGTATTTCGGTGCGGAATCGCTGTTTCGCGTGCTAGATCAGTGCATTTGCATGCAAATATGCGAAATTGGACAGAAACTCCGACCGGGCAAGCACGCTCACAATTTATTCGAGCCTATGTCAGATTCGACGATTCTTCGTTTCAGAAGTGTATTTCTGTGCGGAATCGCTGTTTCGCGCGCTGGATCAGTGCATTTGCATGCAAATATGCGAAATTGGCACGAAAACTCCGATTCGGCTAGCAGGATCACGATTTATTCGAGCTTATGTCAGATTCGACGATTCTTCGTTTCAGAAGTGTATTTCGGTGCGGAATCGCTGTTTCGCGTGCTAGATCAGTGCATTTGCATGCAAATATGCGAAATTGGACAGAAACTCCGACCGGGCAAGCACGATCACAATTTATTCGAGCCTATGTCAGATTCGACGATTCTTCGTTTGAGAAGTGTATTTCTGTGCGGAATCGCGGTTTCCCGTGCTAAATCAGTGCATTTGCATTCAAGTATGAGAAATTGGAATAGAAACTCCGACCCGACAAGCACGATCACCCTTTATTCGAGCTTACGTCAGATTCGACGATTCTTCGTTTCAGAAGTGTATTTCTGTGCGGAATCGCTGTTTCGCATGCTAGATCAGTGCATTTGCATGCAAATATGCGAAATTGGCACAGATACTCCGACAAGGCAAGCACGATCACGATTTATTCGAGCTTATGTCAGATTCGACGATTCTTCGTTTCAGAAGTGTATTTCGGTGCGCAATCGCTGTTTCGCGTGCTAGATCAGTGCATTTGCATGCAAATATGCGAAATTGGACAGAAACTCCGACCGGGCAAGCACGCTCACAATTAATTCGAGCCTATGTCAGATTCGACGATTCTTAGTTTGAGAAGTGTATTTCCGTGCGGAATCGCTGTTTCGCGTGTTAGATCAGTGCATTTGCATGTAAATATGCCAAATTGGCACAGAAACTCCGACAAGGCAAGCACGATCACGATTTATTCGAGCTATGTCAGATGCGACGATTCTTCGTTTCAGAAGTGTATTTCTGAGCGGAATCGCTGTTTCGCGCGCTAGATCAGTGCATTTGCATGCAAATATGCGAAATTGGCACGGAAACACCGATGCGGCAAGCACGATCACGATTTATTGGAGCTTATGTCAGATTCGACGATTCTTCGTTTCAGAAGCGTATTTCTGTGCGGAATCGCGGTTTCGCGTTCTAGATCAGTGCATTTGCATGCAAGTATGAGAAATTGGAATAGAAACTCCGACCCGGCAATCACGATCACGATTTATTCGAGCTTATGTCAGATTCGACGATTCTTCGTTTCAGAAGTGTATTTCGGTACGGAATCGCTGTTTCGCGTGCTAGATCAGTGCATTTGCATGCAAATATGCGAAATTGGACAGAAACTCCGACCGGGCAAGCACGATCACAATTTATTCGAGCCTATGTCAGATTCGACGATTCTTCGTTTGAGAAGTGTATTTCTGTGCGGAATCGCGGTTTCCCGTGCTAAATCAGTGCATTTGCATTCAAGTATGAGAAATTGGAATAGAAACTCCGACCCGACAAGCACGATCACCCTTTATTCGAGCTTACGTCAGATTCGACGATTCTTCGTTTCAGAAGTGTATTTCTGTGCGGAATCGCTGTTTCGCATGCTAGATCAGTGCATTTGCATGCAAATATGCGAAATTGGCACAGATACTCCGACAAGGCAAGCACGATCACGATTTATTCGAGCTTATGTCAGATTCGACGATTCTTCGTTTCAGAAGTGTATTTCGGTGCGGAATCGCTGTTTCGCGTGCTAGATCAGTGCATTTGCATGCAAATATGCGAAATTAGACAGAAACTCCGACCGGGCAAGCACGCTCACAATTTATTCGAGCCAATGTCAGATTCGACGGTTCTTCGTTTCAGAAGTGTATTTCTGTGCGGAATCGCTGTTTCCCGTGCAAATCAGTGCATTTTCATGCAAGTATGAGAAATTGCAATAGAAACTCCGACCCGACAAGCACGATCACCCTTTATTCGAGCTTATGTCAGATTCGACGATTCTTCGTCTCAGAAGTGTATTTCTGTGCGGAATCGCTGGTTTGCGTGCTAGATCAGTGCATTTGCATGCAAATATGCGAAATTGGCACAGAAACTCCGACAAGGCAAGCACGATCACGATTTATTCGAGCTTATGTCAGATTCGACGATTCTTCGTTTCAGAAGTGTATTTCGGTGCGGAATCGCTGTTTCGCGTGCTAGATCAGTGCATTTGCATGCAAATATGCGAAATTGGACAGAAACTCCGACCGGGCAAGCACGATCACAATTTATTCAAGCCTATGTCAGATTCGACGATTCTTCGTTTCAGAAGTGTATTTCTGTGCGGAATCGCTGTTTCCCGTGCTAAATCAGTGCATTTGCATTCAAGTATGAGAAATTGGAATAGAAACTCCGACCCGACAAGCACGATCACCCTTTATTCGAGCTTATGTCAGATTCGACGATTCTTCTTTTCGGAAGTGTATTTCTGTGCGGAATCGCTGTTTCGCGTGCTAGATCAGTGCATTTGCATGCAAATATGCGAAATTGGCACAGAAACTCCGACAAGGCAAGCACGATCACGATTTATTCGAGCTTATGTCAGATTCGACGATTGTTCGTTTCAGAAGTGTATTTCGGTGCGGAATCGCTGTTTCGCGTGCTAGATCAGTGCATTTGCATGCAAATATGCGAAATTGGACAGAAACTCCCACCGGGCAAGCACGATCACAATTTATTCGAGCCTATGTCAGATTCGACGATTCTTCGTTTCAGAAGTGTATTTCTGTGCGGAATCGCTGTTTCCCGTGCTAAATCAGTGCATTTTCATGCAAGTATGAGAAATTGCAATAGAAACTCCGACCCGACCAGCACGATCACCCTTTATTCGAGCTTATGTCAGATTCGACGATTCTTCGTCTCAGAAGTGTATTTCTGTGCGGAATCGCTGGTTCGCGTGCTAGATCAGTGCATTTGCATGCAAATATGCGAAATTGGCACAGAAACTCCGACAAGGCAAGCACGATCACGATTTATTCGAGCTTATGTCAGATTCGACGATTCTTCCTTTCAGAAGTGTATTTCGGTGCGGAATCGCTGTTTCGCATGCTAGATCAGTGCATTTGCATGCAAATATGCGAAATGGACAGAAACTCCGACCGGGCAAGCACGATCACGATTTATTCGAGCTTATGTCAGATTCGACGATTCTTCGTTTGAGAAGTGTATTTCTGTGCAGAATCGCTGTTTCGCGCGCTGGATTAGTGCATTTCCATGCAAGTATGAGAAATTGGAATAGAAACTCCTTTTCGGCAAGCACGATCACAATTTATTCGAGCTTATATCAGATTCGACAATTCTTCGTTTCAGAAGTGTATTTCTGTGCGGAATGGCTGTTTCGCGTGCCAGATCAGTGCATTTGCATGCAAGTATGAGAAAATTGGAATAGAAACTCCTTTTCGGCAAGCACGATCACAATTTATTCGAGCTTATATCAGATTCGACAATTCTTCGTTTCAGCAGTGTATTTCTGTGCGGAATGGCTGTTTCGCGTGCCAGATCAGTGCATTTGCATGCAAGTATGCGAAATTGGAATAGAAACTCCTTTTCGGCAAGCACGATCACAATTTATTCGAGCTTATGTCAGATTCGACGATTATTCGTTTCACAAACGAATTTCTTTGCGGAATCGCTGTTTCGCGTGCTAGATCAGTGCATTTGCATGCAAATATGCGAAATTGGACAGAAACTCCGACCGGGCAAGCACGATCACAATTTATTCGAGCCTATGTCAGATTCGACGATTCTTCGTTTCAGAAGTGTATTTCTGTGCGGAATCGCTGTTTCCCGTGCTAAATCAGTGCATTTTCATTCAAGTATGAGAAATTGGAATAGAAACTCCGACCCGACAAGCACGATCACCCTTTATTCGAGCTTATGTCAGATTCGACGATTCTTCTTGTCGGAAGTGTATTTCTGTGCGGAATCGCTGTTTCGCGTGCTAGATCAGTGCATTTGCATGCAAATATGCGAAATTGGACAGAAACTCCGACAAGGCAAGCACGATCACGATTTATTCGAGCTTATGTCAGATGCGACGATTCTTCGTTTCAGAAGTGTATTTCTGAGCGGAATCGCTGTTTCGCGCGCTAGATCAGTGCATTTGCATGCAAGTATGAGAAATTGGAATAGAAACTCCTTTTCGGCAAGCACGATCACAATTTATTCGAGCTTATATCAGATTCGACAATTCTTCGTTTCAGAAGTGTATTTCTGTGCGGAATGGCTGTTTCGCGTGCCAGATCAGTGCATTTGCATGCAAGTATGAGAAATTGGAATAGAAACTCCTTTTCGGCAAGCACGATCACAATTTATTCGAGCTTATATCAGATTCGACAATTCTTCGTTTCAGCAGTGTATTTCTGTGCGGAATGGCTGTTTCGCGTGCCAGATCAGTGCATTTGCATGCAAGTATGCGAAATTGGAATAGAAACTCCTTTTCGGCAAGCACGATCACAATTTATTCGAGCTTATGTCAGATTCGACGATTATTCGTTTCACAAACGAATTTCTTTGCGGAATCGCTGTTTCGCGTGCTAGATCAGTGCATTTGCATGCAAATATGCGAAATTGGACAGAAACTCCGACCGGGCAAGCACGATCACAATTTATTCGAGCCTATGTCAGATTCGACGATTCTTCGTTTCAGAAGTGTATTTCTGTGCGGAATCGCTGTTTCCCGTGCTAAATCAGTGCATTTTCATTCAAGTATGAGAAATTGGAATAGAAACTCCGACCCGACAAGCACGATCACCCTTTATTCGAGCTTATGTCAGATTCGACGATTCTTCTTTTCGGAAGTGTATTTCTGTGCGGAATCGCTGTTTCGCGTGCTAGATCAGTGCATTTGCATGCAAATATGCGAAATTGGACAGAAACTCCGACAAGGCAAGCACGATCACGATTTATTCGAGCTTATGTCAGATGCGACGATTCTTCGTTTCAGAAGTGTATTTCTGAGCGGAATCGCTGTTTCGCGCGCTAGATCAGTGCATTTGCATGCAAATATGCGAAATTGGCACGGAAACACCGATGCGGCAAGCACGATCACGATTTATTGGAGCTTATGTCAGATTCGACGATTCTTCGTTTCAGAAGCGTATTTCTGTGCGGAATCGCGGTTTCGCGTTCTAGATCAGTGCATTTGCATGCAAGTATGAGAAATTGGAATAGAAACTCCGACCCGGCAATCACGATCACGATTTATTCGAGCTTATGTCAGATTCGACGATTCTTCGTTTCAGAAGTGTATTTCGGTGCGGAATCGCTGTTTCGCGTGCTAGATCAGTGCATTTGCATGCAAATATGCGAAATTGGACAGAAACTCCGACCGGGCAAGCACGATCACAATTTATTCGAGCCTATGTCAGATTCGACGATTCTTCGTTTGAGAAGTGTATTTCTGTGCGGAATCGCGGTTTCCCGTGCTAAATCAGTGCATTTGCATTCAAGTATGAGAAATTGGAATAGAAACTCCGACCCGACAAGCACGATCACCCTTTATTCGAGCTTACGTCAGATTCGACGATTCTTCGTTTCAGAAGTGTATTTCTGTGCGGAATCGCTGTTTCGCATGCTAGATCAGTGCATTTGCATGCAAATATGCGAAATTGGCACAGATACTCCGACAAGGCAAGCACGATCACGATTTATTCGAGCTTATGTCAGATTCGACGATTCTTCCTTTCAGAAGTGTATTTCGGTGCGGAATCGCTGTTTCGCATGCTAGATCAGTGCATTTGCATGCAAATATGCGAAATTGGACAGAAACTCCGACCGGGCAAGCACGATCACGATTTATTCGAGCTTATGTCAGATTCGACGATTCTTCGTTTGAGAAGTGTATTTCTGTGCAGAATCGCTGTTTCGCGCGCTGGATTAGTGCATTTCCATGCAAGTATGAGAAATTGGAATAGAAACTCCTTTTCGGCAAGCACGATCACAATTTATTCGAGCTTATATCAGATTCGACAATTCTTCGTTTCAGAAGTGTATTTCTGTGCGGAATGGCTGTTTCGCGTGCTAGATCAGTGCATTTGCATGCAAATATGCGAAATTGGACAGAAACTCCGACCGGGCAAGCACGATCACAATTTATTCGAGCCTATGTCAGATTCGACGATTCTTCGTTTCAGCAGTGTATTTCTGTGCGGAATCGCTGTTTCCCGTGCTAAATCAGTGCATTTGCATTCAAGTATGAGAAATTGGAATAGAAACTCCGACCCGACAAGCACGATCACCCTTTATTCGAGCTTATGTCAGATTCGACGATTCTTCTTTTCGGAAGTGTAATTTCTGTGCGGAATCGCTGTTTCCGCGTGCTAGATCAGTGCATTTGCATGCAAATATGCGAAATTGGCACAGAAACTCCGACAAGGCAAGCACGATCACGATTTATTCGAGCTTATGTCAGATTCGACGATTGTTCGTTTCAGAAGTGTATTTCGGTGCGGAATCGCTGTTTTCGCGTGCTAGATCAGTGCATTTGCATGCAAATATGCGAAATTGGACAGAAACTCCCACCGGGCAAGCACGATCACAATTTATTCGAGCCTATGTCAGATTCGACGATTCTTCGTTTCAGAAGTGTATTTCTGTGCGGAATCGCTGTTTCCCGTGCTAAATCAGTGCATTTTCCATGCAAGTATGAGAACTTGCAATAGAAAACTCCGACCCGACCAGCACGATCACCCTTTATTCGAGCTTATGTCAGATTCGACGATTCTTCGTCTCAGAAGTGTATTTCTGTGCGGAATCGCTGGTTCGCGTGCTAGATCAGTGCTTTTGCATGCAAATATGCGAAATTGGCACAGAAACTCCGACAAGGCAAGCACGATCACGATTTATTCGAGCTTATGTCAGATTCGACGATTCTTCCTTTCAGAAGTGTATTTCGGTGCGGAATCGCTGTTTCGCATGCTAGATCAGTGCATTTGCATGCAAATATGCGAAATTGGACAGAAACTCCGACCGGGCAAGCACGATCACGATTTATTCGAGCTTATGTCAGATTCGACGATTCTTCGTTTGAGAAGTGTATTTCTGTGCAGAATCGCTGTTTCGCGCGCTGGATTAGTGCATTTCCATGCAAGTATGAGAAATTGGAATAGAAACTCCTTTTCGGCAAGCACGATCACAATTTATTCGAGCTTATATCAGATTCGACAATTCTTCGTTTCAGAAGTGTATTTCTGTGCGGAATGGCTGTTTCGCGTGCCAGATCAGTGCATTTGCATGCAAGTATGAGAAATTGGAATAGAAACTCCTTTTTCGGCAAGCACGATCACAATTTATTCGAGCTTATATCAGATTCGACAATTCTTCGTTTCAGCAGTGTATTTCTGTGCGGAATGGCTGTTTCGCGTGCCAGATCAGTGCATTTGCATGCAAGTATGCGAAATTGGAATAGAAAACTCCTTTTCGGCAAGCACGATCACAATTTATTCGAGCTTATGTCAGATTCGACGATTATTCGTTTCACAAACGAATTTCTTTGCGGAATCGCTGTTTCGCGTGCTAGATCAGTGCATTTGCATGCAAATATGCGAAATTGGACAGAAAACTCCGACCGGGCAAGCACGATCACAATTTATTCGAGCCTATGTCAGATTCGACGATTCTTCGTTTCAGAAGTGTATTTCTGTGCGGAATCGCTGTTTTCCCGTGCTAAATCAGTGCATTTTCATTCAAGTATGAGAAATTGGAATAGAAACTCCGACCCGACAAGCACGATCACCCTTTATTCGAGCTTATGTCAGATTCGACGATTCTTCTTGTCGGAAGTGTATTTCTGTGCGGAATCGCTGTTTCGCGTGCTAGATCAGTGCATTTGCATGCAAATATGCGAAATTGGACTGAAACTCCGACAAGGCAAGCACGATCACGATTTATTCGAGCTTATGTCAGATGCGACGATTCTTCGTTTCAGAAGTGTATTTCTGAGCGGAATCGCTGTTTCGCGCGCTAGATCAGTGCATTTGCATGCAAGTATGAGAAATTGGAATAGAAACTCCTTTTCGGCAAGCACGATCACAATTTATTCGAGCTTATATCAGATTCGACAATTCTTCGTTTCAGAAGTGTATTTCTGTGCGGAATGGCTGTTTCGCGTGCCAGATCAGTGCATTTGCATGCAAGTATGAGAAATTGGAATAGAAACTCCTTTTCGGCAAGCACGATCACAATTTATTCGAGCTTATATCAGATTCGACAATTCTTCGTTTCAGCAGTGTATTTCTGTGCGGAATGGCTGTTTCGCGTGCCAGATCAGTGCATTTGCATGCAAGTATGCGAAATTGGAATAGAAACTCCTTTTCGGCAAGCACGATCACAATTTATTCGAGCTTATGTCAGATTCGACGATTATTCGTTTCACAAACGAATTTCTTTGCGGAATCGCTGTTTCGCGTGCTAGATCAGTGCATTTGCATGCAAATATGCGAAATTGGACAGAAACTCCGACCGGGCAAGCACGATCACAATTTATTCGAGCCTATGTCAGATTCGACGATTCTTCGTTTCAGAAGTGTATTTCTGTGCGGAATCGCTGTTTCCCGTGCTAAATCAGTGCATTTTCATTCAAGTATGAGAAATTGGAATAGAAACTCCGACCCGACAAGCACGATCACCCTTTATTCGAGCTTATGTCAGATTCGACGATTCTTCTTTTCGGAAGTGTATTTCTGTGCGGAATCGCTGTTTCGCGTGCTAGATCAGTGCATTTGCATGCAAATATGCGAAATTGGACAGAAACTCCGACAAGGCAAGCACGATCACGATTTATTCGAGCTTATGTCAGATGCGACGATTCTTCGTTTCAGAAGTGTATTTCTGAGCGAATCGCTGTTTCGCGCGCTAGATCAGTGCATTTGCATGCAAATATGCGAAATTGGCACGGAAACACCGATGCGGGCAAGCACGATCACGATTTATGGAGCTTATGTCAGATTCGACGATTCTTCGTTTCAGAAGCGTATTTCTGTGCGGAATCGCGGTTTCGCGTTCTAGATCAGTGCATTTGCATGCAAGTATGAGAAATTGGATAGAAACTCCGACCCGGCAATCACGATCACGATTTATTCGAGCTTATGTCAGATTCGACGATTCTTCGTTTCAGAAGTGTATTTTCGGTGCGGAATCGCTGTTTCGCGTGCTAGATCAGTGCATTTGCATGCAAATATGCGAAATTGGACAGAAACTCCGACCGGGCAAGCACGATCACAATTTATTCGAGCCTATGTCAGATTCGACGATTCTTCGTTTGAGAAGTGTATTTCTGTGCGGAATCGCGGTTTTCCCGTGCTAAATCAGTGCATTTGCATTCAAGTATGAGAAATTGGAATAGAAACTCCGACCCGACAAGCACGATCACCCTTTATTCGAGCTTACGTCAGATTCGACGATTCTTCGTTTCAGAAGTGTATTTCTGTGCGGAAATCGCTGTTTCGCATGCTAGATCAGTGCATTTGCATGCAAATATGCGAAATTGGCACAGATACTCCGACAAGGCAAGCACGATCACGATTTATTCGAGCTTATGTCAGATTCGACGATTCTTCCTTTCAGAAGTGTATTTCGGTGCGGAATCGCTGTTTCGCATGCTAGATCAGTGCATTTGCATGCAAATATGCGAAATTGGACAGAAACTCCGACCGGGCAAGCACGATCACGATTTATTCGAGCTTATGTCAGATTCGACGATTCTTCGTTTGAGAAGTGTATTTCTGTGCAGAATCGCTGTTTCGCGCGCTGGATTAGTGCATTTCCATGCAAGTATGCGAAATTGGAATAGAAACTCCTTTTCGGCAAGCACGATCACAATTTATTCGAGCTTATGTCAGATTCGACGATTATTCGTTTCACAAACGAATTTCTTTGCGGAATCGCTGTTTTCGCGTGCTAGATCAGTGCATTTGCATGCAAATATGCGAAATTGGACAGAAACTCCGACCGGGCAAGCACGATCACAATTTATTCGAGCCTATGTCAGATTCGACGATTCTTCGTTTCAGAAGTGTATTTCTGTGCGGAATCGCTGTTTCCCGTGCTAAATCAGTGCATTTTCATTCAAGTATGAGAAATTGGAATAGAAACTCCGACCCGACAAGCACGATCACCCTTTATTCGAGCTTATGTCAGATTCGACGATTCTTCTTGTCGGAAGTGTATTTCTGTGCGGAATCGCTGTTTCGCGTGCTAGATCAGTGCATTTGCATGCAAATATGCGAAATTGGACAGAAAACTCCGACAAGGCAAGCACGATCACGATTTATTCGAGCTTATGTCAGATGCGACGATTCTTCGTTTCAGAAGTGTATTTCTGAGCGGAATCGCTGTTTCGCGCGCTAGATCAGTGCATTTGCATGCAAGTATGAGAAATTGGAATAGAAACTCCTTTTCGGCAAGCACGATCACAATTTATTCGAGCTTATATCAGATTCGACAATTCTTCGTTTCAGAAGTGTATTTCTGTGCGGAATGGCTGTTTCGCGTGCCAGATCAGTGCATTTGCATGCAAGTATGAGAAATTGGAATAGAAACTCCTTTTCGGCAAGCACGATCACAATTTATTCGAGCTTATATCAGATTCGACAATTCTTCGTTTCAGCAGTGTATTTCTGTGCGGAATGGCTGTTTCGCGTGCCAGATCAGTGCATTTGCATGCAAGTATGCGAAATTGGAATAGAAAACTCCTTTTCGGCAAGCACGATCACAATTTATTCGAGCTTATGTCAGATTCGACGATTATTCGTTTTCACAAACGAATTTCTTTGCGGAATCGCTGTTTCGCGTGCTAGATCAGTGCATTTGCATGCAAATATGCGAAATTGGACAGAAACTCCGACCGGGCAAGCACGATCACAATTTATTTCGAGCCTATGTCAGATTCGACGATTCTTCGTTTCAGAAGTGTATTTCTGTGCGGAATCGCTGTTTCCCGTGCTAAATCAGTGCATTTTCATTCAAGTATGAGAAATTGGAATAGAAACCTCCGACCCGACAAGCACGATCACCCTTTATTCGAGCTTATGTCAGATTCGACGATTCTTCTTTTCGGAAGTGTATTTCTGTGCGGAATCGCTGTTTCGCGTGCTAGATCAGTGCATTTGCATGCAAAATATGCGAAATTGGACAGAAACTCCGACAAGGCAAGCACGATCACGATTTATTCGAGCTTATGTCAGATGCGACGATTCTTCGTTTCAGAAGTGTATTTCTGAGCGGAATCGCTGTTTCGCGCGCTAGATCAGTGCATTTGCATGCAAATATGCGAAATTGGCACGGAAAACACCGATGCGGCAAGCACGATCACGATTTATTGGAGCTTATGTCAGATTCGACGATTCTTCGTTTCAGAAGCGTATTTCTGTGCGGAATCGCGGTTTCGCGTTCTAGATCAGTGCATTTGCATGCAAGTATGAGAAATTGGAATAGAAACTCCGACCCGGCAATCACGATCACGATTTATTCGAGCTTATGTCAGATTCGACGATTCTTCGTTTCAGAAGTGTATTTCGGTGCGGAATCGCTG
Organism: Lasioglossum baleicum; assembly: GCF_051020765.1. Taxonomy (NCBI): domain Eukaryota; kingdom Metazoa; phylum Arthropoda; class Insecta; order Hymenoptera; family Halictidae; genus Lasioglossum; species Lasioglossum baleicum. The sequence goes on from NW_027469589.1 coordinate 88,626, forward strand.
TTTCGCGTGCTAGATCAGTGCATTTGCATGCAAATATGCGAAATTGGACAGAAACTCCGACCGGGCAAGCACGATCACAATTTATTCGAGCCTATGTCAGATTCGACGATTCTTCGTTTGAGAAGTGTATTTCTGTGCGGAATCGCGGTTTCCCGTGCTAAATCAGTGCATTTGCATTCAAGTATGAGAAATTGGAATAGAAACTCCGACCCGACAAGCACGATCACCCTTTATTCGAGCTTACGTCAGATTCGGACGATTCTTCGTTTCAGAAGTGTATTTCTGTGCGGAATCGCTGTTTCGCATGCTAGATCAGTGCATTTGCATGCAAATATGCGAAATTGGCACAGATACTCCGACAAGGCAAGCACGATCACGATTTATTCGAGCTTATGTCAGATTCGACGATTCTTCCTTTCAGAAGTGTATTTCGGTGCGGAATCGCTGTTTCGCATGCTAGATCAGTGCATTTGCATGCAAATATGCGAAATTGGACAGAAACTCCGACCGGGCAAGCACGATCACGATTTATTCGAGCTTATGTCAGATTCGACGATTCTTCGTTTGAGAAGTGTATTTCTGTGCAGAATCGCTGTTTCGCGCGCTGGATTAGTGCATTTTCCATGCAAGTATGCGAAATTGGAATAGAAACTCCTTTTCGGCAAGCACGATCACAATTTATTCGAGCTTATGTCAGATTCGACGATTATTCGTTTCACAAACGAATTTCTTTGCGGAATCGCTGTTTCGCGTGCTAGATCAGTGCATTTGCATGCAAATATGCGAAATTGGACAGAAACTCCGACCGGGCAAGCACGATCACAATTTATTCGAGCCTATGTCAGATTCGACGATTCTTCGTTTCAGAAGTGTATTTCTGTGCGGAATCGCTGTTTCCCGTGCTAAATCAGTGCATTTTCATTCAAGTATGAGAAATTGGAATAGAAACTCCGACCCGACAAGCACGATCACCCTTTATTCGAGCTTATGTCAGATTCGACGATTCTTCTTGTCGGAAGTGTATTTCTGTGCGGAATCGCTGTTTCGCGTGCTAGATCAGTGCATTTGCATGCAAATATGCGAAATTGGACAGAAACTCCGGACAAGGCAAGCACGATCACGATTTATTCGAGCTTATGTCAGATGCGACGATTCTTCGTTTCAGAAGTGTATTTCTGAGCGGAATCGCTGTTTCGCGCGCTAGATCAGTGCATTTGCATGCAAGTATGAGAAATTGGAATAGAAACTCCTTTTCGGCAAGCACGATCACAATTTATTCGAGCTTATATCAGATTCGACAATTCTTCGTTTCAGAAGTGTATTTCTGTGCGGAATGGCTGTTTCGCGTGCCAGATCAGTGCATTTGCATGCAAGTATGAGAAATTGGAATAGAAACTCCTTTTCGGCAAGCACGATCACAATTTATTCGAGCTTATATCAGATTCGACAATTCTTCGTTTCAGCAGTGTATTTCTGTGCGGAATGGCTGTTTCGCGTGCCAGATCAGTGCAATTTGCATGCAAGTATGCGAAATTGGAATAGAAACTCCTTTTCGGCAAGCACGATCACAATTTATTCGAGCTTATGTCAGATTCGACGATTATTCGTTTCACAAACGAATTTCTTTGCGGAATCGCTGTTTCGCGTGCTAGATCAGTGCATTTGCATGCAAATATGCGAAATTGGACAGAAACTCCGACCGGGCAAGCACGATCACAATTTATTCGAGCCTATGTCAGATTCGACGATTCTTCGTTTCAGAAGTGTATTTCTGTGCGGAATCGCTGTTTCCCGTGCTAAATCAGTGCATTTTCATTCAAGTATGAGAAATTGGAATAGAAACTCCGACCCGACAAGCACGATCACCCTTTATTCGAGCTTATGTCAGATTCGACGATTCTTCTTTCGGAAGTGTATTTCTGTGCGGAATCGCTGTTTCGCGTGCTAGATCAGTGCATTTGCATGCAAATATGCGAAATTGGACAGAAACTCCGACAAGGCAAGCACGATCACGATTTATTCGAGCTTATGTCAGATGCGACGATTCTTCGTTTCAGAAGTGTATTTCTGAGCGGAATCGCTGTTTCGCGCGCTAGATCAGTGCATTTGCCATGCAAATATGCGAAATTGGCACGGAAACACCGATGCGGCAAGCACGATCACGATTTATTGGAGCTTATGTCAGATTCGACGATTCTTCGTTTCAGAAGCGTATTTCTGTGCGGAATCGCGGTTTCGCGTTCTAGATCAGTGCATTTGCATGCAAGTATGAGAAATTGGAATAGAAACTCCGACCCGGCAATCACGATCACGATTTATTCGAGCTTATGTCAGATTCGACGATTCTTCGTTTCAGAAGTGTATTTCGGTGCGGAATCGCTGTTTCGCGTGCTAGATCAGTGCATTTGCATGCAAATATGCGAAATTGGACAGAAACTCCGACCGGGCAAGCACGATCACAATTTATTCGAGCCTATGTCAGATTCGACGATTCTTCGTTTGAGAAGTGTATTTCTGTGCGGAATCGCGGTTTCCCGTGCTAAATCAGTGCATTTGCATTCAAGTATGAGAAATTGGAATAGAAACTCCGACCCGACAAGCACGATCACCCTTTATTCGAGCTTACGTCAGATTCGACGATTCTTCGTTTCAGAAGTGTATTTCTGTGCGGAATCGCTGTTTTCGCATGCTAGATCAGTGCATTTGCATGCAAATATGCGAAATTGGCACAGATACTCCGACAAGGCAAGCACGATCACGATTTATTCGAGCTTATGTCAGATTCGACGATTCTTCGTTTCAGAAGTGTATTTCGGTGCGGAATCGCTGTTTCGCGTGCTAGATCAGTGCATTTGCATGCAAATATGCGAAATTAGACAGAAACTCCGACCGGGCAAGCACGCTCACAATTTATTCGAGCCAATGTCAGATTCGACGGTTCTTCGTTTCAGAAGTGTATTTCTGTGCGGAATCGCTGTTTCCCGTGCAAATCAGTGCATTTTCATGCAAGTATGAGAAAATTGCAATAGAAACTCCGACCCGACAAGCACGATCACCCTTTATTCGAGCTTATGTCAGATTCGACGATTCTTCGTCTCAGAAGTGTATTTCTGTGCGGAATCGCTGGTTCGCGTGCTAGATCAGTGCATTTGCATGCAAACATGCGAAATTGGCACAGAAACTCCGACAAGGCAAGCACGATCACGATTTATTCGAGCTTATGTCAGATTCGACGATTCTTCGTTTCAGAAGTGTATTTCGGTGCGGAATCGCTGTTTCGCGTGCTAGATCAGTGCATTTGCATGCAAATATGCGAAAATTGGACAGAAACTCCGACCGGGCAAGCACGATCACAATTTATTCGAGCCTATGTCAGATTCGACGATTCTTCTTTTCGGAAGTGTATTTCTGTGCGGAATCGCTGTTTCGCGTGCTAGATCAGTGCATTTGCATGCAAATATGCGAAATTGGCACAGAAACTCCGACAAGGCAAGCACGATCACGATTTATTCGAGCTTATGTCAGATTCGACGATTGTTCGTTTCAGAAGTGTATTTCGGTGCGGAATCGCTGTTTCGCGTGCTAGATCAGTGCATTTGCATGCAAATATGCGAAATTGGACAGAAACTCCGACCGGGCAAGCACGATCACAATTTATTCGAGCCTATGTCAGATTCGACGATTCTTCGTTTCAGAAGTGTATTTCTGTGCGGAATCGCTGTTTCCCGTGCTAAATCAGTGCATTTTCATGCAAGTATGAGAAATTGCAATAGAAACTCCGACCCGACCAGCACGATCACCCTTTAATTCGAGCTTATGTCAGATTCGACGATTCTTCGTCTCAGAAGTGTATTTCTGTGCGGAATCGCTGGTTTCGCGTGCTAGATCAGTGCATTTGCATGCAAATATGCGAAATTGGCACAGAAACTCCGACAAGGCAAGCACGATCACGATTTATTCGAGCTTATGTCAGATTCCGACGATTCTTCCTTTCAAGTGTATTTTCGGTGCGGAATCGCTGTTTCGCATGCTAGATCAGTGCATTTGCATGCAAATATGCGAAATTGGACAGAAACTCCGACCGGGCAAGCACGATCACGATTTATTCGAGCGTATGTCAGATTCGACGATTCTTCGTTTGAGAAGTGTATTTCTGTGCAGAATCGCTGTTTCGCTCGCTGGATTAGTGCATTTCCATGCAAGTATGAGAAATTGGAATAGAAACTCCTTTTCGGCAAGCACGATCACAATTTATTCGAGCTTATATCAGATTCGACGATTCTTCGGTTCAGAATAGTATTTCTGTGCGGAATCGCTGTTTCGCGCGCTAGATCAGTGCATTTGCATGCAAGTATGAGAAATTGGAATAGAAACTCCTTTTCGGCAAGCACGATCACAATTTATTCGAGCTTATATCAGATTCGACAATTCTTCGTTTCAGAAGTGTATTTCTGTGCGGAATGGCTGTTTCGCGTGCCAGATCAGTGCATTTGCATGCAAGTATGAGAAATTGGAATAGAAACTCCCTTTTCGGCAAGCACGATCACAATTTATTCGAGTTTATATCAGATTCGACAATTCTTCGTTTCAGCAGTGTATTTCTGTGCGGAATGGCTGTTTTCGCGTGCCAGATCAGTGCATTTTGCATGCAAGTATGCGAATTGGAATAGAAACTCCCTTTTCGGCAAGCACGATCACAATTTATTCGAGCTTATGTCAGATTCGACGATTATTCGTTTCACAAACGAATTTCTTTTGCGGAATCGCTGTTTCGCGTGCTAGATCAGTGCATTTGCATGCAAATATGCGAAATTGGACAGAAACTCCGACCGGGCAAGCACGATCACAATTTATTCGAGCCTATGTCAGATTCGACGATTCTTCGTTTCAGAAGTGTATTTCTGTGCGGAATCGCTGTTTCCCGTGCTAAATCAGTGCATTTTCATTCAAGTATGAGAAATTGGAATAGAAACTCCGACCCCGACAAGCACGATCACCCTTTATTCGAGCTTATGTCAGATTCGACGATTCTTCTTTTCGGAAGTGTATTTCTGTGCGGAATCGCTGTTTCGCGTGCTAGATCAGTGCATTTGCATGCAAATATGCGAAATTGGCACAGAAACTCCGACAAGGCAAGCACGATCACGATTTATTCGAGCTTATGTCAGATTCGACGATTGTTTCGTTTCAGAAGTGTATTTCGGTGCGGAATCGCTGTTTCGCGTGCTAGATCAGTGCATTTGCATGCAAATATGCGAAATTGGACAGAAACTCCGACCGGGCAAGCACGATCACAATTTATTCGAGCCTATGTCAGATTCGACGATTCTTCGTTTCAGAAGTGTATTTCTGTGCGGAATCGCTGTTTCCCGTGCTAAATCAGTGCATTTTTCATGCAAGTATGAGAAATTGCAATAGAAACTCCGACCCGACCAGCACGATCACCCTTTATTCGAGCTTATGTCAGATTCGACGATTCTTCGTCTCAGAAGTGTATTTCTGTGCGGAATCGCTGGTTCGCGTGCTAGATCAGTGCATTTGCATGCAAATATGCGAAATTGGCACAGAAACTCCGACAAGGCAAGCACGATCACGATTTATTCGAGCTTATGTCAGATTCGACGATTCTTCGTTTCAGAAGTGTACTTCGGTGCGGAATCGCTGTTTCGCGTGCTAGATCAGTGCATTTGCATGCAAATATGCGAAATTGGACAGAAACTCCGACCGGGCAAGCACGATCACGATTTATTCGAGCTTATGTCAGATTCGACGATTCTTCGTTTGAGAAGTGTATTTCTGTGCAGAATCGCTGTTTCGCGCGCTGGATTAGTGCATTTTCCATGCAAGTATGAGAAATTGGAATAGAAACTCCTTTTCGGCAAGCACGATCACAATTTATTCGAGCTTATATCAGATTCGACGATTCTTCGGTTCAGAATAGTATTTCTGTGCGGAATCGCTGTTTTCGCGCGCTAGATCAGTGCATTTGCATGCAAGTATGAGAAATTGGAATAGAAAACTCCTTTTCGGCAAGCACGATCACAATTTTTTTCGAGCTTATATCAGATTCGACAATTCTTCGTTTCAGAAGTGTATTTTTGTGCGGAATGGCTGTTTCGCGTGCCACATCAGTGCATTTGCATGCAAGTATGAGAAATTGGAATAGAAACTCCTTTTCGGCAAGCACGATCACAATTTATTCGAGCTTATATCAGATTCGACAATTCTTCGTTTCAGCAGTGTATTTCTGTGCGGAATGGCTGTTTTCGCGTGCCAGAT